>NC_133656.1:195210762-195293363 GCF_009905375.1 Apium graveolens | reverse complement strand
GCCAAGACGCCTTCGATCGAGAAGAAAAAAATGTCTAGAAATCACCAGGGGCGACTGGATGACCCCCCCTCAGGAAATTTTTGGAAAAATGCATTCTGCCACCCCGAAAGGATGCCCTGAAAATTAAATAAGAGCATCGAACTACACAATAATCAATGGCGGATGTATCGCCGATCAGTCAGTCAACCCCTTCTGCGCTGTTTGAACAACAAAGAACAGCAAAAGGCTTTGGAGGCAGTGCACGAAGGAATTTGCGGTGAGCACCTGGCTGGTCGGGGTCGCTCGCCTTTAAAATTCTCCGACAGGGATTCTTCTGGCCCACTCTGAGGCAGACGCCGTCGACTATGCAAGAAGATGTGTACAATGCCAGCTGTTCGCCACTGTCCCGAAACAACCTCCATAAGAATGACCTCTGTAATAAGCCCAATTCCATTCGCCATATGGGCCGTAGACATAGTTGGCATACTGACCACTAGCACGAAGCAAGCGAAGTACTGCATAATCGCAATCGACTATATGACCAAATGGGTCGAAGCCCGTCCTCTGTCAAGCATAACCGAAGAAGCCGCGAAAAAGTTCTTCTTAAACAGGTCATTCTCCAATTTGGCATTCCAAAATATGCATCTCAGATAATGGAACTCAGTTTATTGGAAACAAATCACGCAAGTTTCTACACCATTTCGGAATTGAACATAAATTTAGCTTAGTCGCCCACCCGCAAGGAAATGGGGCAATCGAGCGCGCGGCAAACAAAGTAATATTTCGAGGAATAAAAAAGAGGTTGGGCAGCCAAAGGAAGATGGGCGGAAGAACTCCCTTGGATCTTATGGGCTTACCGAACCACACCCCTAGGACATCAACGGGAGAAACTCCTTTCAGAATGGCCTATGGAACCTAGGCTCTAGTTCCTGTTGAAGTGGGCTTGGAATCGTACCGAACCGAGACCTACAGTGTTGAAACTAATAGATTTGGTTAAAGGCGAACGTAGACTTACTGGAGGAAGAAAGAAAAGCTGCACATCAAAGGAACATGAGGTATTTACTACAAGCGGCACAAACTATGAATCCAATGTGAAGAAAAGGTCCTTTGGAGTAGGGGACTAGTCCTAAGGGAGTTGGCCGCATCCATGCCGTCCAAACAGGAAAGCTCCAGCCTAACTGGGAAGGGCCCTACAAAGTGATCGAAGTCGTTCTCCTGGAACCTATAAGCTCGAAACATTGTCAGGCGAACCAATCAAAAACACTTGGCATGCCAGTCGCCTTCGAAAATTTTATCAGTAAGAGAATTTCTTAAAGTTTGTATTTAAATTATATGTGAAGAATGTAAGCAATTTACTAAATAAAGATGCATTTCCTGTCAAATTTCTTTATTTATACGTGTTGCGGCCGCCCGAGTATTATCTGAGGGCGATCCCGAAGAAGATAAACCCCTCGGCCGCCCCTTGTCTAATTTTTTAATTAACGACATAAGGGGCAATCGCCCAAAATTCGAACATCCTTCACTACACTATTATGACAATTTGAAATTGGTAAACACGAATTAAGGGCCTTAAGGGGCAATCCTAAAATAACGCCCTATCATTCGTCTTAACTTAATCATTTGTTATTAATAAGGCCTAAGGAACCCCTGTCCCGGGGCGATCAAAAGAGAACATGGTCCTTCGGCCTCATCAGTACACAAAATTAAATCCAAAACCAGGTTTAGGGCGATCCCGAAGAAAACCTCCACTTGGATGAACGAACCATGACCTGCTGATCTAGAGGCAATCGCTGAAAGATCAGCACCCCTGTTCCTTCGCCTGAATTCAGTAAAAGGATTAACAGCCCGAACTCACCTTCGACCTTCAACCTTTGGGCCGTAGGGGGTAGTAAGGCAGCAATTCATTAAGTCATTAAGGCGAATGAATAAGCCGAAGATACGATTCATTTTTCATTTTATTAAAATTGTTAAAATTGTTTGAGACAGATAAAGCCGAAGATACAATTCATTAAGATCGTTAAGGCGAATGAATAAGCCGAAGATACGATTCATTTTTCATTTTATTAAAATTGTTAAAATTGTTGAGGCAGATAAAGCCGAAGATATTTCATTAAGATCGTTAAGGCGAATGAATAAGCCAAAGATACGATTCATTTTATTAAAAAAGATTGTTAAGGCAAACGAAGCCAAAGATACAATTCATTTTCGTTAAGGCGGATGAATAAGCCGAAGGCACGATTCATTTCATTAAAATCGTTAAAGCATCAATAACACCGAAGAGGAGATTTATTTAATTATTAAGGCGGATGAAGCCAAAGATACAACTATTAAATGCAGTTGGACAATGCTGATGAGAGACAAAAGATGCATTAAAATATAAAACCCGAAGGCTAGCTAAATTACAAAAGCCCGAAGGCAAGAGTTCCAATTACAAAGAGTACTGATTACAAAAAAAAGAAATACAGGAAGACGAACGAAGAAGGCCGCTGTAAGAGTTAGGTACGACCATGGAAACACCAATGACAAACTTCGCAACAAGATCATCTTCCGTCATGTCAAGCACCTCAGTGTTGAAGGTTTAGGCTTGAGGGTCTTCATCCGAGAGCTCTTCGTCTTCGCCGGAGGAGACATGAGGGACTTCGACTGCTGGCCGGCTGATAGGATCCTCCAGGCTGTCGTTCAGCAACTGCTTATAATCCCATTTCAGGCCATGGCCTTCTCCAGGACATAATCAGCGCCGAACTGAAAGCAGCGCTCCTCCGTCCTGTCCAGCTGCTTCCGCTTCTTCCGAAGCTTCTTTCGGGACCTCTTCAGCTGGACGTTCTGGTGGGAGATCCTCCGGTTCACCCTCTCCAGTTCAGTCTCCAGCCGAGATCTGTCTTCCTTCAGCGCAGCGGCTTCGACCTCGTTCTGGGCTTTCACCCTTACAAGTTCCTCCTCGGCCGTCGCGGCCCTCCTCTCCAACTCCTTTACCTCGGCCATCCGAGTCTCCATGTCCTTAACCTTATCCTCCACGGCTGCGGCCCAAGGGGCAGCCTGCAAAAGGACGACAAAAACATTACTAAAAGGTGCCGAAAGGAAAAATATGTGAAGTGGTTGCTATATAGGCAGAAATGCCAGGAGACGCAAATAATTTAATGTTGACAGGTAGAATTAATTCTACCTCGTCTCCCCAGACTTGGAAAAAGAAAACATTCATTGGAAAGAGAAAACATGGTTTAATGCGCACAAGAAGCAAGTAAAAGTTGACTGTTCAAGTACGAATACCACTAACCCTAACCATAGTGACTATTAATCTTCCACTTCACATATTTAGTTTGAACCGAGACTGTTATCAAATTTTATCCACAGATAAGTCAAGTAAAGAATTAGACTGTAATATCAGAACTTAGACTTATATCAGAACTTAACAGTCATCAGAACATAATTTCTTAACTCGAAAAAGGAATGCCTATCTTAGTAAGTCCTCACAAATTCTGATTATATTCTTCAGAACTTAATCATCAGAATAGAACTTGTCCTCAGAATTTGTGCAATGACACAATGACTGTTCATCTAAAACAACATAGATCACCACAGTAATTTTCATCATTCATATGGAGTGATTAGTGTGTGCATTAAGCTAATATCAGACAAAGAGTAAAGTCTGATTCACTTCAGTACATCTTAGAAATAAGGCATAACTAAAACTTTGCTAAAGAGCTGTCATTATCCTGAAACCTACTGATGAATGAGTTCATGCTTGAGTCCACCTCAACTATTTTGTGCTAATTTTATGCATCTTTTTAATTCCATTTCAGTGGCTTCTCAGTGTAAGTGAGTCACGACTGCTTATCAGAATTTATGCTATTATCAGAGTATTTCTCCAGTAATCATAGAGTGTGAAAAGTCACCAAGAAAATATTTTGCTTTTCTAATGCATATTACTTAATACCAGCAATGCACTTGGGTCTCCCTTCCACATTTTTACTCTAGATCTCAAAGGAGTACCTGATTTTATTCTTTGATCCTTTTGCTTTTTCTTTTGATAAGTGAGGTTTATCAGCACTTAGTGCATTCAGCAGATTTACTAGTATCAGAACTTAACAGATGAGTAGCATTATTCTAATTTGTGACTTAGTAATAAGATAGACAAAGTAAACTCAACTAAGCTCAATTATCAGAATTTGCTTGTGTCAATAGATTTCCACAGAAATAATTACTTCTTACATGGGATCCTTGTTTATTGAAGACTACTAGGTCAGCATCTAGCACAGTTATCCTCATAGGATTGAATAGTTACTTAAACAGACATATCACTTATCAGAGTTTAGAAACATATATCAGACAACAGTCAGTACTTAAACATTTCAATTAAGCACAGAATATACAAAGAGATTAAATTCTGTAAATACTGATCATAAAGTCTGATATAACAGAACAAACTAAGCAGATTTAGAGAAAGAACCTGAAACCATTCCAAGTTCATTTACCAATCTTGTAAAAGTGGCTTCACACAATGGTTTTGTGAAGATATCTGCTAGTTGTTGATCTGTTGGAACAAAGTGCAATTCCACTGTACCTTCATCCACATGTTCCCTTATGAAGTGGTACCTGATGCTGATGTGCTTTGTCATAGAGTGTTGAACTGGATTACCTGTCATAGCAATAGCACTTTGATTATCACAGTAAATAGGGATTTTGAAATATGTTAACCCATAATCCAGTAACTGATTCTTCATCCAAAGAATCTGTGCACAACAGCTTCCTGCAGCAATATACTCTGCTTCTGCAGTTGATGTGGAAATTGACTTTTGTTTCTTGCTGAACCAAGAAACCAATCTGCCTCCAAGAAATTGGCAGCTTCCACTTGTGCTTTTCCTGTCAATTTTGCAACCTGCAAAATCTGCATCTGAGTAACCTATTAGTTTAAAATCTGATTCTCTAGGATACCACAATCCCAGATCAGCTGTTCCTTTAAGATACTTGAAAATTCTTTTCACAGCTGTTAAGTGAGGTTCTCTTGGATCTGCTTGAAATCTTGCACAAAGACAGGTAGCATACATGATATCAGGTCTACTAGCAGTTAGATAGAGTAGAGAGCCAATCATACCTCTGTAATCAGTAATATCTACTGATTTACCAGTATCCTTATCCAGTTTTGTTGCAGTGGCCATGGGAGTGGATGCACTTGAACAATCTTGCATTCCAAATTTCTTCAGCAAGTTTCTGGTGTACTTAGTTTGACAAATAAAAGTGCCTTCTTCATTCTGCTTGACTTGAAGGCCCAGAAAATAGCTAAGTTCCCCCATCATACTCATCTGATACCTTGACTGCATCAGTTTGGCAAACTTCTTGCAAAGTCTGTCATTTGTAGACCCAAAAATGATATCATCAACATAAATCTGGACCAGAAGTAAGTCCTTTCCATGGTTGAGGTAGAACAGTGTTTTGTCTATTGTTCCTCTGTTGAATCCACTTTCCAGAAGAAACTGAGCTAAAGTCTCATACCATGCTCTAGGAGCTTGCTTAAGTCCATAAAGTGCTTTATCAAGCCTGTAGACATAATCTGGATGTTTGGAGTCTACAAAGCCTGGAGGTTGTTCAACATATACTTCCTCCTCCAATTCTCCATTGAGAAAAGCACTTTTCACATCCATTTGAAAGACAGTAAACTTTTTGTGAGCAGCATAAGCCAAAATATCCTTATGGCTTCTAACCTAGCAACTGGTGCAAATGTTTCATCATAATCAATTCCCTCCTGTTGAGAATATCCTTTTGCAACCAGCCTTGCCTTATTCCTTGTAATTATGCCATCACTGTCAGTTTTGTTTCTGAATACCCACTTTGTACCAACAACAGATCTATTCTTTGGTCTTGGCACTAGGGTCCAGACTTTGTTTCTTTCAAATTCATTTAACTCTTCCTGCATTGCTTGCACCCAATCAGCATCTTGAAGAGCTTCTTCCACTTTCTTTGGCTCAGTCTGAGAGAGAAAAGAATTGTAAAGACATTCGTTTGAAGTACCTGTTCTAGTTCTGACACCTGCATCAGGATTTCCAATTATCAAATCAGGTGTATGTGATTTTGTCCACTTCCTTGCAGATGGAAGGTTTTCTCTAGAACTGGATGCTCCCCCATGATCCATGCTGTCTTCATTTTCATTTTCTGATGCTCCCCCTGAAACTATGCTCTCTGAGTTGGATTCTTCAGAATTTAGATTTTCAGCACTATCAGAACTTGGCTTATCAGAACTTGACGAATCAGAACTTGAAGAGCCAGATGTATGTTCTGATGTTTCTTGAGATGTGGTAAGATCTTGAGTATGCTCCCCCTGCATAGGTGCATCTTCCTTTGGCGTAGTCACCACAGTTTCAATAACATCAGAGTTTAATCCATCAGAGTTTACAGTATCAGGACTTAGACTGTCAGGATTTTCAGTATCAGAATTTGAGTCTTCATTTTCAAATCTCAGCTGATCATGGTCAATAAAATCTTCAAGACCAGTAATCTTCTTGTCATCAAAAGAGACATTGATAGATTCCATGACCACTTTTGTTCTCAAATTATAGACTCTGAAGGCTTTTGTGGAAAGTGGATATCCAACAAAGATTCCTTCATCAGCTTTTAGATCAAACTTGGATAGCTGTTCAGGATGAGTCTTGAGAACAAAACACTTGCATCCAAATACATGAAAGTACTTCAGATTTGGCTTCTTTTTCTTCACCATCTCATATGGTGTTTTTCCTTGCTTGTTAATGAGTGTTGCATTTTGAGTAAAACAAGCAGTCTGCACAGCTTCAGCCCAGAAATAGGTTGGAAGCTTTGCTTCTTCAAGCATTGTACGTGCAGCTTCAATGAGAGTTCTATTCTTCCTTTCAACAACTCCATTTTGCTGTGGAGTTCCAGGAGCAGAAAATTCCTGCTTAATTCCATGGTTTTTGCAGAACTCTTCCATTATCAAATTCTTGAACTCAGTGCCATTATCACTCCTTATTGTTTTCACAGAATCTTTGACCAATTTATCCAGATGTTTGACATGATCAATCAAGATAGATGCAGTTTCACTTTTTGTGTGCAAGAAATACACCCATGTGTATCTAGTGAACTCATCCACTATGACCAATGCATATTTCTTCTTTGCAATAGACATGACATTTACTGGACCAAATAGATCAACATGTAGTAGATGATAAGGCTCAAGAATTGATGATTCAGTCTTGCTCTTGAATGAAGATTTTCTTTGTTTGGCCTTCTGACAAGAATCACAAAGGCCATCAGGAGCAAATACTGACTTTGGCAGTCCTCTCACAAGATCTTTCTTGACCAGTCATTTATATTGTTGAAATTTAAATGAGAGAGTTTCTTGTGCCAATTCCAGCTTTCTTCAATTGATGCTCTACTCATCAGACAGATTGCAGAACCATCAGTACTTGTTGAAAGCTTAGCTTCATAAATGTTACCACGCCTGTATCCTTTCAGAACAACTTTGCCTTTGATTTACTCACAACTTCACAGTGTTCTTCAAAGAAATCAACATGATAACCTCTGTCACAGATTTGACTTATACTCAGCAGATTGTGTTTAAGTCCTGAGACCAGAGCTACTTCTTTAATGATGACATTCCCAAGATTGATATTGCCATATCCCAATGTTTTTCCAATGTTGCCATCTCCATAAGAAACACTTGGGCCAGCTTTCTCCACAAAGTCTGATAGCAGGGCTTTATTTCCAGTCATATGTCCTGAACATCCACTGTCCAGAACTAGAATATTTTTCCTGTTGCCCTGCAATCACAAAGACCACTAATGATTAGTTTTAAGGACCCAGACTTGCTTGGATCCTTTGGCCTTATCAAGTTTGTTAACATTTGCAGCGGATTTAGCATCAGAGTTTATGTTAACATTTTTCTTATCAGAACTTACACTATCAGACTTTGAATCAGAATTTACACTAGAAGGAACAATGGAAACTTTCTTCAAAGAAGGTTTTAATTGATAATAATCATAGTACAAACTATGATATTCCTTACAAGTATAAATGGAATGCCATAAACTACCACAATGAAAACAAGGATTTGTGGTTTATATCTAACAGACTGACTCTTAACTCCTGATTTTGAAGGTAAGGAGTTAATGTTCTTATTCTTCCTGCAAAAAGAAGCCAGATGGTTAGAACTTCCACAGTTATGACATGTTTTCCTAGGAGCATCAGGAACAGGTTTATAATCATTGCTTTTATTCACACCTTCCTTTCCATTCCTATTTTTCCTAGGTGATTTTACCTTGTTTATTCTTAACATCTTTCAGCTTATGCTTAAGCTGCTTCTTAGTCATTAAGCCTATGTTTACTTCAGCTGTCTTTTCCTGTTTTAGTTTGTCAGAAGTTAATCCTCTCTAACTTCTGATTTATCATTATCAGACTTTACAGTTACAAACTTAACAGGTTTTAACTTTGGCTTTTGCTTAAACAGGCTTAATTTCTACAGTTCCTTTATCATTCTTATCCTCTCCATAACCTAAGCCCTCTTTCCAATTTTCACTACTTAGCAAATTTTGAGTTGTTCTGCCAGAGTTAGTCCAAGTCCTGATTATCTCTCTTTCCTTTTCTAACTCAGTTTTTAGAGATTCATTCATTTTTAGCACTTCATCCCTAACATAAAAAGCATCATCTCTATCCTTCTGAGTTTGATGGAACATAACTAACTCTTTTTCTAAGAAATCATTTCTTTTCTTAAAAGCAAGATTTTCAGAAGTTAATCTTTCACATGTTAAAGTTTGATCTCTATAACTAACAAACATGGTTTTAAGATATCTTCTCAACTCATTAATATCATCAGTATGAAAAGCATAAGTAGTCTGAGGTACCTTTGTTTCAGCAGCTTCAGAACTGCTCTCAGCACTTTCTTTATCAGCATTTGCCATCAAGCATAGTTCTCCTCACTTTCAGAGTCTGAGGTGTCTGTCCAGCTTTTCTGCTTTGTGACAAGAGCCTTGCCTTTGTCACCCTTTACCTTTTGCAATCAGGAGATATGTGGCCTTTCTCACCACAGTTATAGCATTTGACATTGGTATAATCTCCTCTATCAGACTTTCCTCCTCTGCCTTCAGATCTTCTGAAATTCTTCTTATCAGAACTTATGCCTTTCCTGGAAAACTTCTTTCCCTTCCTGAACTTCCTGTATGCAATCTTTGTGATCCCTTTCACCATAAGAGCACACAGCTTCATCATCTCCTCATCAGCATCAGTCTCAGGCAAGCTTTCAGAATCTGAGTTCATCACTTTCAGAACTTGATGACTCAGTATCAGACTTTGTAAAAGAGCTTTACCCTTGTCTTTCCTTGAGGTAGCTGCCTTGGGGGATTCTTCTTCAGCCTTAAGAGCAACTGTCCTTGACTTTCCTCCTTTCCTCTTGCTTCTTTGTTCCATCTCAAGTTCATGAGTCTTGAGCATTCCATAAATTTCATCAAGAGTTGTTTCATCAAGATTGTATTGTCTCTTATTGTTGTTGCCTTCAAATCCCAACATTCAGGAAGAGCTAACAGGAATTTAAGGTTTGAATCTTCAAGATCATACTCCTTATTAACCAGTGACAGATCATTCAAGAGTTTGACAAATCTATCATATAAATCAGTCAATGATTCATTAGCCTTTGAGTCAAAGTGTTCATACTCTTGAGTGAGTATTGTCTTCCTGTTCTTCTTAATTGTGTCGTTCCCTGACACCTTGTTTCCAGAGCATCCCATATCTCCTTAGCAGTCTTGCAGTTAATTACCCTGTTTGACATTACATTATCAATGGCACTATGCAGTAAGTGTCGTACCTTAGCATCCTTAGCAATTGATGCTATCTTCAGCAGTATAATCACTCTTCTCCTTTGGTACGGTCTTTGCTGCTTCACCTGCAACTGCAACAGCGAGCTTGGTTGGTTTGTGAGGCCCTTCCTTGATTCTATCAAGATATTCTGGATCTGTAGCTTCCAGAAATGGTCATCCTCACCTTCCATATGGCATATTCAGATGGTCTCAGTATGGGAACTCTGATGGTTTCATACCGACTTTGAATTTGTGTCTTTGGAGGTTCTTCAGTTTTGGTAGGCTTAGTTGGAGTTTCTGTGTCAGACATGATTGTGTTTGGATCTTTAACTGTATGTGTGTTAACAGATAGGCTCTGATACCACTTGTTAGGTCACACACACTGTAGAGGGGGTGAATATGTAAATACAATCAAATCGAACTTTAATATCTTAAGTAAAAAACAACTTTATTGAAACAATAAACTCTGTTACAGTATGGAACTGTTACCTCTCAGTGATGAACAAATATCACGAGAGCTGCTAGGGTTACAATGAATAATCTTCTCGAATATGATAACACTTATAGTGTAAACCCTATGTCTGTGTTTATATACACAGTTACAAGATAATCGCTAATTGATATGGAATATAATTCTGCTTCCTAAAATATATCAATCAGATATCTTTTCTTCCAAGTATTCCATTCTTCACGGAACTCCTTCTTCATGCATATCTCTTCTTATGTTTATCTCGATCTTCTTTCCTTTAATCAGCTACTGTCCTTATCTGATCGTCCTTCAGCACTTAAGTTCTGATATCCAACTTCTGATGATTATCTCCTGATAATATAAGTACTGATATCCTTAAGTCCTGACTTCCAGTATAAGTACTGATTCCCAGTTAAGTACTGATTTGTCCTGTAAGTAAGATCTGAAAACTAAACATAAATTATATTAGCCATGACATTATCAAATATATCTAACACAGAGGCCGAAGCAAAGGTCGGAAGATCGACCGGAAGCTGGAGGCCATGACATAGGTCTGAAGCCACCTCCTTCGTGGATTGTCGGGCTGGATATACAGTATGGTCGGACGTGAGCACGCCCCACCCTGGGAGATAAGAGCGCACATCCCCTCATTGCTCCGGGTCCGCTTGGAAGGGTTTCCCTCTCCCATGTACTCCAGGTCATCCCCTTCCTCGGCCTCAGTCGCCACATGAGATTGGCGGTGGGAAGGAGCCCTCTCGGTCTGAGCCCTCTCGTCTGTGCCCTCCAAAGGGTCTGGAGTAACCCTCCGATCGGAGGCCTTCTTCGCCGCCTCCTCGGCCGCCCTGGCCTTTTTTTCTCTCGATCAAAGCCTCCCTTGAAGACACTGAAATATGAAGGGGAAACAAGTCAGTCCAAGCATATATAATCGAATGCATAACTAGGAAAATCAAATATACAAGTGCTGGGACAAAACTAAAGAAAAAACAAAGGAAGAAGTTTTTTACACCCACCCCACAAGCTGAAGAGCCAGTCCTTGTCCCGAAACTCTCCGGGACCCAGCTTCTTCACATTGACGTCCACCAACGCCGTGTAATTTTCCTTCTCCTCCAAGGTCAAGCTCGGCATGAGAAGCAGCGCGGGATTCACATCTCGCCAAACCGACATGACCGCCAACCTTGGACCACTCACATAACACCAATGAGTGTGAGTGGATTTATTGTTCGAATTGGTCACCGTCCAATCAGGTCACCCTACTCGACGGGCGATGGTGTAAAAACCAGAACTCTTCGGATTCTTCCGAAAATCATAATGGTACCAGAATAGGCGAGTGATGGGTGCGATCCCAGCGTGAAGACACCTGTTCTGAAAACAGTTAATAGGCGAGTCGACTCCCGAAAGACGTTCTAAAACCAAGAAATCACGAAGAAAGTTTGTTATGCCCAATGTTGGTATAAACAATATTCAGATTAAGATTGATAAAATAGGTGAAATTGAAGGAGAAACGCCTAAAAACTAGGAAAAGATAAGATTAACTTTCCATAAACAGATGGCACACCCTAAGAACGCGCTGCATTGGTTAAAACAGTTGAGTGGGCCGTGACCGTTTTGCCTTAAAGGCGCGCCCTTGAACATGACGAGGCGCGTCCAATCGTTGGAAAAAGATAGATGAGTGGCTTAATTGGAGTCTGTCCTATAGTGAGACTTAGGGCGCGCCCTAGGTAAGGAAGGCTCCTTGGGTGGATCATTTGGACATGATTACTTCGACATGTCCATACTGTGGCTTGGGCAGAATTAAAGTCAGCCCCAAAGATGAATAGTTTAGGGCGTGCCTTATGATGTAAAATGGTATGAGAAACCAAAAGCTGGTGATACAGGGCGGCGCCAACATACAGAGATGCTAGGGCGCGCCTTGAATTTCTACTTGGACATAAGTATAGCTTTTATGTGCTGATTAGGTGGATTCTCTAGAAGGCTCAAGGAAGATGGAGATTATTATTACTAACTTACTTGATGCAGGTACTCTATTGAGGAACTCCTTCCTGTAGCATATCTACAGGAAAGGCGGTGTCCGTGGTCAGAGACCTCCAGGGGTATGCCTGGACTGAAGGCCTCCTCCTGTAGTCAATGGGTGTCCTCATTGGGGATGTGGGGTGAAATCTGGTGTGTGCTTTGGGAGCTCTGTCTCTGTAGTCAACGGGTGTCCTCGTTGGGAGACTTCGGAGTATCCTGCACTTTGCACCCAAAAGCTTGGGATCACTTGTCCTGCAATCTGGTAGGGGCTCCTTATCGGGGGACAAGGATGCGTCCAACATTTGGGGTGAACCACGGCTATACCTGCGTCCACGGACTAGAGAAACAGCTGGTAGCGGAAGGTTATCCTTGGCCAGGGAGATGCCTTATCCGTGAAGTCTCGAAGCCGCGGACGAGCCTTGGGCCTTTGTGGTTGGGCCTCATCGGCGGACATTCCTAAAGCTAGTAGAAGACGGTTTCCAGTAGGTTTCCTATTGGGCCTCGGGATAAGAAATCTAAGCCCATTAGGTTTCTTGTTCCCCAAGAACTACGTGGGCTTGATCCCCTATAAATAGGGGTACGTAGGCAAATTGTGAGGGGTCAGAAGCGAGAGCGCAAATGAGCCATCACTAACCCTAAGCAATCTCAGCCCCCAATAATTACCACCACCAAACACTGTTCATCTTTTCCGACAAATACTGTTCATCGGATCCACCGACTACTGTTCACGTTTCCGACGAAGAACCGTCGTCACAGATCTTGTTTCCGGCTACGAACCTCAAATTTTGTTGTTACCAAATTCCTCCGTCAACAAATTGGCGCTAGAAGGAGGGCATAACAAGATCTACATCTGGGAGGAAGGATGTCTCAATATCATGATGGAGGTTTTTACGATGGAAGTTCTGAAGAAGATTCTGATCATGGCTATGAATATGAACCCTACGTTCCACCAATGACTGACCATCCCACACCGGACGTTGGAGGACAGCCGCCTGTGCTCATCAGCAACGCTGACTTGTTGGAACAACTATATCGCATGGGCGATGCTTTGAATGGTTTCGATTCAAGGTTAAGCACCGTGGAACGACGCAAGGGCAGAAGAGGTCTTCGCCACAGCCGAGCGGCTCAGGCGCCTGGGAAAGCACCCATGACAGACAGGGATGTCTCGGCTGGCCATGGCCACACTGAAAGAGGGCGAGTGCCGATAACCCCGCGACGCCTGGACTATTCTAATGACACGTCCCCGATCGTTGAGCTAGTGGAAGAAGATGCTGATGGACGGGAAATTCTGCAAACGGATAACCGGGGAGCCACCCATCCACACCGCTCTGGACGCAGTCTCGAGGAACGCCGGCAGGCAGAGTCAATACCGGAGAATCAGCCACGAGGCTTCGCAGCTCTGAAAGATCGCTTGGGGATTCGCTTGGGCGATGACGATTTGAGAATGGTGTTACTTGAATGGCAGAGAGAAGCTGATCACGGAGATGTGATGCCCCATGATACAACGCGTGTGCCCCTGAATTCCCAGGAAAATCGGGAGCGGCACCGCGATCCAACGCGTGTGCCCCTGAATTCCCAGGATAATCGGGAGCGGCACCGCGATCCAACGCGTGTGCCCTTGAATTCCCAGGATAATCGGGAGCGGCACCGCGATCCAACGCGTGTGCCCCCGAATCCCCAGGAGAATCAGAAGCGGCACCGCGATCATGGACGTGGGTATGGAAACGATCGATGGAGAAGGCCTCAATGGAGGGGAAGAGGTGGAGGCCGAGGCAGATATTTAGACGGATACCGTCGTGACAATTACCGCAGATACCTTGATTCCCGCTGGAATAACCAAGCAGATGGCTATGATTATGTGGAACATGATGACCCCAGGAATATAGAAAACTATGACCGCGGTACGGTTCGAGGCCGCGGCCAAGGTGGAGAAGAGAATCAAGGGGGAAATCAGGGACAAAATCCTGAAATAATTGTAATACCTGAAGACGCCCAGAATACAAACCAGCAGCAAGCCCCTCCCGGGGGGAATCAAGTGGAAATACCTCCATTGCAACCCCAAGGTTCACAGACTCAAATGCAGACCATTCCCGGCGTGGGAACTTTCAATATAGGAGATCTGAAAAGGCTACTTAACCATCTCGAAGGCAGGGTGGCGGCTACAGCTGAAATCCCGTCCCCATTCTCGGCAGCAGTAAGGGATGCGCAATTACCGGCCGGGTATCGCAACACTACCAGCGATCTCCGCTTCCACGGAAACTCAGACCCGGAGGAATTCCTGGGTCGTTTTAATATAGAGATGGATGTGTACCAAGTCCCGGACTTGGCTCGATGTCGTCTCTTGGTGGCAACCTTTAGAGAAAGTGCCCAGCAGTGGTTTCAAAAGCTCGGGCCAGGAGTAATCACCTCGTGAGATCAGATAAAGAATTTGTTCTTAACTAAGTTCCAAGCCGCGGTGAGATACGCTCCCTCTGTCACAACTCTTACCAATGTTAGGCAAAGAGAAAATGAAAGTTTAATATCGTACTTCAAAAGGTTCAACGCCGAGTCTACTAGCGTGAGGGGGGCCTCAGACGAAGCCCTAAAAAGTTTACTGATCGCAGGATTAAGGGTTGGTTCAGATTTTTGGAAGCACTTGCAAGGGAAAGATCCGGCCACTCTCGCGGATGTCTTCGCTTTGGCAGAATCCTTTAAGGCTATAGAACAATCTTTGGCAGACGTGCAACTAACTTCACAGTCAAGTCAAAGAAACAAAGGAAGGAAGAGGGATAGGTCACCAAGCCCGAGATACCGAAGGAATAGTCGAAGCCCATACCGGATAAATACAGCAAGCACAAGGAGGGGATGGAGCCCTCCCTCAAACTATGACTACAAGACAAGCCGGTACACACCTTTGGTCGCATCTATCGACCATATCTATGAGGTAAACAGAAATAAAGGGCTATTTAGGAAACCTGAAGCTTTATCATCATGGCAAAGCAAAGACAAGAAAAAATATTGTGAATACCATGAATCATCTGGACATAACACGCACGAGTGCCGACATTTAAAAGACAAAATCGAAGCGCTTATCAAGGAAGGATACATCAGAGAATTGGTAGTCAAGGAAGTAAGGAAGCACAAGGATGACAGGACAAGGGAAGAGGAAAGACGAGCCCCACGCGGGACAAACAATGATACCCCGGAGGAAAATAAATTTATCAGAGATGGCAGTATCCGAACAATCTACGTGGGAGATCCCGGAATGGAATGCAGCAACCGAGCCTTGGCAAAATACGCTAGGGAAGCCCGGTTTAGGCCTCTCACAGATATTCATAGGGTGGAAACCCGACCACCCAAAGTGTTTAAAGGGGAGTCCATGGATATCACTTTCAGAGAAACAGATGCCCGATGGGTACATCACCCACACAATGATGCGTTGGTTATTTCCATCCAAATCGGTACAAAGAATGTCCATAGAGCCTTCGTGGACAATGGAAGCTCCGTAAACATCCTCTATTACAGCACCTTCAAGAAGATGGGACTGCCTGATCAGGATATGTCGGGGGAAGACTCGTGGGTCTATGGTTTTTCAGGTGCAGGAGTTAGAGTCATGGGGTCAATTCGGCTCCCATGCACACTAGGGGAAAGCCCACTATCGGTAACAAAGATGCTCGAATTTAAGGTTCTGAATCAGGAATCATCCCACAACGTGTTATTGGGACGACCTTTTCTACGGGAGATGAGAGTCATCACTTCAATTCATCACCTAACAATCAAATTTCCAACGCCAAATGGAGTGGGAAGTATCAGGGGTTCCCAATATGACTCACGAGAGTGCTACAGGTAAGCAATGAAAGGGTTCAGAAAAGACTCCCACGCCGATGATACTCCGGACGTGGATCGAGAGAAAAGCATTGAGCAACCAACCGAGGAAATCCGAGTCCACTATTATGTTGAGCAAGAGGAAAAACATCCCTCTAAGTTGCCCTCGACAATGTTGTACCTGGAAGACACAATCAGAATTGAGATGTTGGAAGAAGAGGAGGAGGCGATGTATACCATAGTCCAAGCAGATTTCCATGGGGAACGTTTAGAAGGAAGATTCGGTGTCTCGCAAAGCCTCGAACAGGGTGACGTCATTCCTCTTGCAGAAGCACCATCGCCCGTAAAATATACTGAAAAAAGTGATAACTCTACTACGCAAGGCACACCTCCTGAAGGGAATGCACCCTCTCTACAAGATCAGGAGATCTATAATCCCCTTGACTTGGATCCCCGGATACCAATGCCGACGGAAAAGATGGGGCCAGCAGAAGATACAATCGAGATCCCCGTTGATGAAAAAGACCCGAGTAAGGTTCTGAGAATAGGGTCCCAATTGACACCAAGGTTAAAGAAAGGTCAGTCAATATTTCTGTTAGAAAACCTTGATGTATTTGCATGGAGCCATTCTGATATGGTGGGGATTGATCCAGAAATAATGTGCCATCGATTGAATATCGACCCCAAGCATAAAGGGGTTCGACAAAAACGAAGGGCCGTAAGCGGAGAAAGAGCTACAGCCCTAGCAGAAGAAGTAGAAAGGCTCCTAGACGTCGGGCTAATTCGAGAATCTTTTTACCCAGAATGGCTAGCAAATCCGGTATTGGTAAAAAAGCCCAACGGCAAATGGAGAACGTGCGTGGACTTCACCGACCTAAATAAAGCATGCCCAAAAGATAGTTTTCCCCTACCAAGAATTGATCAGTTGGTCGACACCACGGAGGGGCATGCCCTGCTCAGCTTCATGGACGCATATTCCGGGTATAACCAGATCCTTATGTATGAGCCTGACCAGGAGCACACCTCTTTCATCACTGATAGAGGGCTCTACTGCTATATCGGAATGCCATTTGGTCTGATCAACGCCGGTGCCACTTACCAAAGGTTGGTAAACAAAATGTTCAAGAAGCAGATTGGGAAGACTATGGAAGTGTATGTGGATGACATGCTCGTGAAATCGAAAAGGGCGGAAGACGACGTCGCCGACTTAACTGAAATGTTCCATATCCTGAGAAAATATAGGATGAAACTAAACCCGCAGAAATGCGTGTTCGGCGTAGAATCGGGAAAATTCTTGGGATTCATGGTCAATAACCGGGGGATTGAGGCCAACCCCGCAAAAATAAAAGATCTGCTAGACATGAAATCCCCCACCAGTATCAAACAGGTACAGAGTCTAACAGGAAGGATTGTGGCCCTGAATCGATTTATGTCGAAGTCGTCGGATAGGTGCAAAGAATTCTTCAAAGCAATCAAAGGGAGAGGGAAGGATTTTCTGTGGACCCCTAATTGTGAAGAAGCTTTTCTGAAAATCAAAGAACAACTGGGAAATCCGCTGATGTTGGCCAAGCCAGAAGACGGAGAAACATTAATTCTATATTTGGCGGTGTCAGAATATTCCGTCAGTGTTGTCTTGGTAAAAGAAGAAGCAAGCTACCAGTGGCCTGTATACTATGTAAGCAAAAGGTTGTTGGATGCAGAAACCAGATATACCAACATGGAAAAATTAGTGTACGCTCTTATTCTTGCGGCACGAAAGCTAAGACCGTATTTTCAGGCTCACAGAATAGAAGTTCGCACCGCTTATCCGCTCCGGCAAATTCTACATAAACCCGAATCGTCGGGAAGAATGTTAAAATGGGCCATAGAGCTAGGGCAATTCGATTTGGAATATTGTCCACACACGGCAATCAAAGGACAAGCGTTGGCCGATTTCATACTTGAGTTTGATGAAGAAATTGATGATAAGGCCATAGTACCAGCAGAACCAACCTCGCAAGAAAGTCATCAGGACAAAAAGAAGCAGGAACTCCCCCACCCGTGGTGGACATTACATGTGGATGGGGCCGTAAACAACAGCGGGTCCAGTGCCGGGATAATCCTGATCACTCCGGAGGGGCAACGCTTGATGAGTGCTATTCATCTCAAATTTTATGCTACCAACAATGATGTTGAGTATGAAGCCTTGATTAACGGTCTGAAGTTAGCTCTGGAGGTAGGGGCCGTGAATTTGATAGTTCGAAGTGATTCCGAATTAGTTGTCAATCAAGTCAACGGAGGATTCCAAGCCCGAGGACCGCGGACAGAGCTGTATATGAGATGTGCAAGACGCCTACTGGGAAAATTTTCAAGTGCCAGACTGGAAAGCGTGCCACGAGAAGAGAATAGTAATGCGGACGCTTTGGCCAAGATGGGGTCACAGATGGACAACGTCCAACTTGGACAAATCCCCTTGGGAATCCAGGAAGTTCCAAGTATCCCAGAGGTGGAGGTGTGTCAAATGCAAGAAACCCCAAAAGAAAACTGGATGACCCCCATCCATAACTATATTCAATCAGGGGTTGTACCGAAGGATAAACTACAGGCTCGACATCTTCGGTACCAAGCTGCAAAGTATGTCGAGTATGACGGGGTACTATACAAAAGAGGATTTAACCAACCACTGTTACGTTGTGTGGACAGGGAAGAAGGAAATTATATTCTCAGAGAGGTGCATGAAGGGATTTGTGGCAATCACTCGGGGGGTGGTTCCTTAGCATTTAAAGTGCTTAGACAAGGGTACTACTGGCCGACTATGAGGGAAGATGCTTTCAATTTTGTCTGGGCCTGTGATCGCTGCCAACGGTTTGCCAACTATTCCAACATCCCGACAACCACCATTACCTCATTAACAAGTCCCTGGCCTTTTGCCATGTGGGGGATTGATCTCATTGGAGAGCTACCCAAAGCAAAGGAGGGGTGAAATACGCTGTGGTGGCTGTGGACTATTTCACCAAATGGGCAGAGGCCATGCCATTAGCCACAATCACGGCAAAAAAGATAAGAGATTTTGTGTTCAACTCCATAGTATGCAGGTTTGGTATTCCTTATAAGCTCATTTCAGACAATGGGAAACAATTTGATAGTAAGGAGTTAAGGAAGCTCTGTGAAGACCTAAAGATTAAAAAAGACTTCGCTGCGGTTTATCATCCGCAGAGTAATGGTCAGACAGAAGCCATAAATAAAATCATAAAGCATACCTTGAAGGCTAAGTTGGAAGAAAAGAAGGGAGACTGGCCAGAAGAAATGCCCATGATCCTCTGGTCTTACAATACGACTCCTAGAACGACTACAGGGGAAACCCCATTCCTACTAACTTATGGAGATGAGGCCATGGTTCCCATGGAGGTAGGAGCTGGATCCCTCCGGAGAGATGTCTTTGTTGAGGAAGATGCAGAAGTTAACCAGAGGCTTCACTTGGATTTGCTAGATGAAGCCAGAACGAACTCTCAATTAAAGCTTGCTGCATACCAGCAGAGGGTCGCAAGGTATTTCAATAAAAGGGTTAAATCTGTACCATTCAAGGTTGGGGATCTTGTGTTGCGAAAAGTTATGCCTAATACTAAGATAGCTCAACACGGGGTGCTTGGGGCTAATTAGGAAGGACCGTACAAGGTCAAAGCTATACTCTGTAAGGGAACCTATCGCTTAGAAGACCTGGATGGTAAACTTATTCCTCGAGCATGGAATGCAGAACATCTGCGAAAGTATTATCAGTAGAGTGTGGCTGTGCCCCCTTGTTTTCTTATTTGATTCTCACGTAATAGGCTAGTAGCAAATAAATTCCTTCTAGCCTAGGGGGGTAGTACATGTGACTGCGAACCCTGGAACTAGCAGAAGGAAGAAATTTTTTTTTTTTTAAAAAAAACTTCTCCATAGAGCATAGTAGCCATGGGACCGGTGTAATTTGAACACTAGAGCGCATTATCAATCAAAAGGAAAAGTTACTTCAAATTGTTTTATCTGCCTAACATGAAATTACTCATTTGAAAAGAAAATCCAAGGCGCGCCCTATATTAAGGCGCGCCCTGTCTAGTAATTGTTGATTCATAATCAAGATTAAATACAGTGTACGAAGGTGAAAGGAATAAGTGTTCATGGCCATCAAAATAAGCTAAGCTCCCTAGGTTAAGGCGCGCCCGTGGATTAATACTTGAGTAAAATATCGCAAAGGGATTACAAATAGGTGTTATTTGCAAGTTCAAGAAATAAGGCGCGCCCTATAGTCACAAAATCCATGGGAACGTAAAAAGGCCAAGTGAAAAATCGAAGTTCCTTAACAAAGTTTTTATAAAAAAAAAGATATTAAGCCATGCAGAAAGTCACGATGCAAAAAGGAAAAGTAGCAACATAACAAGTCATACAACTTTGCACAGCATCAAAAGAGGGCTGGCTCCTCATAAGTATCTGAAATTTAAAGACTATGAATGATTAGGACGCGCCTTGGGACTGGTCTGTTGGAGGAATAGATTGGAGGGGGACAGTTGGATCAACTTCAGGCGCGTCCTTGGAGAATTCCTCTTGAGGCGCGCCCTCTCTCTCTTCTTCTTCTTCTTCTTCTAATCCAAGCTCTATCCTCCTTGCCTTGATTTCAGCGGCATGCTCCTTTTTGAATTCCACCATCTCAGCAACAGTCTCCTCCCCAAATTTCTCAAAGGATTAGTCAGGATCATTGGCCACAAAACCCACCCTGTAAAAATGAAAACCATTGGCAAATGCTTCATCAGTCATTTCCCTCTTCTCATCAGGCCAGCCTGTTTTCTGTTGCTCTTCGAGGTACTCTATCCTCAAGTTGGCACCAACAAGCTCAGTATGGAGAGAGGTAGCCTTCTTGTTGGCAATCTCTAATTGAGAAGTGAGATTGGCCACCTCATCCTTGAGGAAAGAGATCTCAGAATCCTTAGCTTTGATGTCTTTGGCGTGCAAGAAGTCTTTGTCTGTGAGGGTATTCTTCAGAATGTTGTTATCATCCTGCAGCCTCTCTAGGCGCGCCTTCTCCTCAAGTAATTTGTCCACCACTTGGGTGGAGTGGATGAACAGTTGGCAAGAAGCTTTTATAGAAGCACGGGCAGCATCTCCCAAATCCATAGCCTGCCACTGTTCCACTTCTTCATCTGAAACATGAAGGGCACCCATGGGGCCAAGAGCGCTGAAAGCAGTAGAAGAACCAGAAGGCGCGCCCTCTGTTCTATGTCTCTTGGGCGCGCCCTGTTTTTCTGTAAGGTCAATTACGGGCCGTTTTTGAACAGGTGTTGTTTGAGGAATGGGAGCTGAAGTGGGGACGGATGTCTGAGCTGCAGGGACATCTTTCTTCGACTTCGGCCTAGGCTTATCACCAGGACGCGCCCCAAAGGATTTAGGGATTCTTGGAGGGGCCATTTCTGCACAAAATATGGGACATATTAGTTCAGCATGGCAGTTAAATATAATAATAATAATATTGACAAACATGTATAAAATGTTATGCCTAAGATGCAAAGGGCGCGCCCTGGAAGGTGGGGGCTTAAATAAATAAAAATTTACATCTAGTGTGATTATTAAAGATGACAGAAGAGAAGGACGCGCCAATAGGATAAGGGTGCGCCTCTATATCCTACGGTTAGTTAACCTGAAGGATCCGGGCCTTGTAAAGAACCGTCCTCTGTTTCTTCTTCTTCTTCTTCAGCTTCTTCGCTACCTAAGTCGATAACACGGGAAACAGGAGCACCTTTCCTAAATTTTACGTATTTGCACTTCACTCCTACTTGGTTAGAAAGAATCCCTACTCGCATCAAGTTGGATCGAGTAACTAAGGATTTTAAGTTCCATCTATCAGAAGCCACTCTAAGGAGGGCTTCAGCTCGTTTTTTGGGCTCGCCTTTAAGGAGTTTTGAAGATGGTCTGTCTGGAAAAGTATAAGAATGAGAAAAGAAAGAAAAAATGTAAAAATCACATGAGGGAAAATATACAAAGGCGCGTCCTTACTTGGTGACTTGTTGAATCTTATTCTTATCCTGGGAACGTCATACAGGTAAAAAAAAGTTCTCTTTCCAACCTTTCTCGTGGCTAAGCTTGCCAGAGGAGAAACCCTTCTTGTTATGCTGCTTATCCATCACCAAATAATAGTACCCGTGGTCAGACTTTCTTAGATTGAAAAAATGAGCAACTTCGGCCATGGACGGTTGGGAAAAACCCAAGTCCGTATAGAGGATGAACAAGGCCAGGACGAACTTGTAGCTGTTGGGAGAAAGTTGGAGTGGAGCTACGTCGTAGAATTCTATCACTTTTCTAAGGAAGGGATGTAATGGCGCGCCTATACCTAAAGACACCAGCTTGGGGCTGGTCACCATTCTGGGAATTTTAAAGTTTCTCCCATAATTGAAGATATGGGGCCGCATCATGCTCAAAGGGCACGCCCATATTCCTTCCATGTCATAAAACTCCATGAGCCATCCTAGTTGTTCGTCTGAACAAGCCGAAGACAGGCCCACGCAGAAAAGCTTCCCATGTTCCTTCCTGAAACGTTTCTTCACAGCTTCATTACACGATTCGAATTCGTCCCAATCAAAATCCAATTCGCTGTCAGAAACTTCCCAATATTGGAAGGGAATTGGAGAAGGCTCAGGAGAGGTGGAAAATTGAAAGGAGTCTTCATCAAAGAAGTTTTCTTCATCACGGAGTGGTGATACATTTGTTCAGGTGCGCCCTCGTGAGTAGGAGAGGTAGGCACGCCCTTTGGTCGCTGAGGAGATAGACTTGGGGAAACAGCCTTGTAAAAAACCTTGGAAGGCCCGGCGTCTACATTAACCCCCCTTTCAACACCCCTATACCTGTCGGCATTTAAGCTCTCAAACCAATCATCATCGTCTAGCTCTGTACTAGTTGGGGCTGGAGACCTCTCTTTTTGGACTAATTTTTGTTTTCCGTGTCTACGAGATAAGGGAATGTTGTCCGCGGACGAGCTATCTGAAAAATCTGCCATTAAGGAACCCTTTTTGGAGTCTTGAAGAAGGCGCGCCACCCGGTTCAGGAATTCGGGAGTATGGTGAGCGTTTGGAAGCTGGGGGTCCAAGTAAGCGTTTGGAGGAGAATAGATTCCCAAGTTGGTAAGGAAATCCTTGAAGGGGTGAAAAGGAGAAGACGCGCCCTCGTCTTCCAGCTGCCAAGAAAACCAAAAATGTTGAGGGCGCGCCCAATACGAAAGAACGAGATATAAAAATATGAAGGAAACAGAAAAGGTAGGGATAGACTTAAAGGAAGGGTGAGGTGAGTCATACACTATGAAGGCGCGCCCTATTTTGTCCTAAAATCTATAAAAGACTGGAAGATTGGATAACGTTGGCGTGGCTTAAAGTAAAAGGAACGCGCCTCGTATCGATAAAGAGGCGCGCCTTATCATGAGACGTATATTTTTAATTTTGAGGATAAAACGGTTGGAATTCCTAGAAACATAAAATTAAAAGCTAGACCCCATGATTTCAGATCTAGAGCAACAAAGTTTGAAAGTGAAAGATATACATACACAGATACATACATCGTTTTGTGTTTATCATCAAGAACAATTAAGGAAGTTGAAGAGACAATGTAGCATGCAGTATTATTTGTGTGATGAAATCCCGAAAAGAAAGAAGATTTACATACCTTTTCAAATGGAGAAGACGTTGACTGGAAGAAATCGAGAATACGGTGACGGAGAAGGCCGATTCTGAGCAAGAGTTCGTCGCCGGAGTTGAAGTCTTTGGTGAAGAAAGAGAAAATGAAAAGGAAGGGGAAAGGGAAAGTAAAAGTGAAAATGACTGACGGTGACTTGTATTTATAGGTGAAATTGACAGCTGTTAAAATAAATCACACCAATCACGTCAAGCACGATTTCCGAATAAACAGGGGAACCGTTTTAAAAATAATTCAAATTGAAGGACGCGCCCTCTTAAAGACGCGCCTCGTATAAATTAACTCAGTAATCCTGACTGCAAAATCCGAAACTTTAGGAATGCATACCCTTTTTAAGGCGCGCCTCATAAATGTGATATTTGGGATGCGTGAAAATGGGAACTCTGAACAGATCAAGCCCTGTTGAGGGCGCGCCCCAGTAAGTAGTACTAGGGAATTGTTTATACAGATTTTGTTAAAGATAAAGAGAAATTCCAATCCCATTCTAAAATGACATATGGAATTTGGGGGGTAGTTGTTATGCCCAAATATTGGTATAAACAATATTCAGATTAAGATTGATAAAATAGGTGAAATTGAAGGAGAAACGCCTAAAAACTAGGAAAAGATAAGATTAACTTTCCATAAACAGATGGCACACCCTAAGAACGCGCTGCATTGGTTAAAACAGTTGAGTGGGTCGTGACCGTTTTGCCTTAAAGGCGCGCCCTTGAACATGACGAGGCGCGTCCAATCGTTGGAAAAAGATAGATGAGTGGCTTAATTGGAGTCTGTCCTATAGTGAGACTTAGGGCGCGCCCTAGGTAAGGAAGGCTCCTTGGGTGGATCATTTGGACATGATTACTTCGACATGTCCATACTGTGGCTTGGGCAGAATTAAAGTCAGCCCCAAAGATGAATAGTTTAGGGTGCGCCTTATTATGTAAAATGGTATGAGAAACCAAAAGCTGGTGATACAGGGCGGCGCCAACATACAGAGATGCTAGGGCGCGCCTTGAATTTCTACTTGGACATAAGTATAGCTTTTATGTGCTGATTAGGTGGATTCTCTAGAAGGCTCAAGGAAGATGGAGATTATTATTACTAACTTACTTGATGCAGGTACTCTATTGAGGACTCCTTCCTGTAGCATATCTACAGGAAAGGCGGTGTCCGTGGTCAGAGACCTCCAGGGGTATGCCTGGACTGAAGGCCTCCTCCTGTAGTCAATGGGTGTCCTCATTGGGGATGTGGGGTGAAATCTGGTGTGTGCTTTGGGAGCTCTGTCTCTGTAGTCAACGGGTGTCCTCGTTGGGAGACTTCGGAGTATCCTGCACTTTGCACCCAAAAGCTTGGGATCACTTGTCCTGCAATCTGGTAGGGGCTCCTTATCGGGGGACAAGGATGCGTCCAACATTTGGGGTGAACCACGGCTATACTTGCGTCCACGGACTAGAGAAACAGCTGGTAGCGGAAGGTTATCCTTGGCCAGGGAGATGCCTTATCTGTGAAGTCTCGAAGCCGCGGACGAGCCTTGGGCCTTTGTGGTTGGGCCTCATCGGCGGACATTCCTAAAGCTAGTAGAAGACGGTTTCCAGTAGGTTTCCTATTGGGCCTCGGGATAAGAAATCTAAGCCCATTAGGTTTCTTGTTCCCCAAGAACTACGTGGGCTTGATCCCCTATAAATAGGGGTACGTAGGCAAATTGTGAGGGGTCAGAAGCGAGAGCGCAAAGGAGCCACCACTAACCCTAAGCAATCTCAGCCCCCAATAATCACCACCACCAAACACTGTTCATCTTTTCTGACAAATACTGTTCATCGGATCCACCGACTACTGTTCACGTTTCCGACGAAGAACCGCCGTCACAGATCTTGTTTCCGGCTACGAACCTCAAATTTTGTTGTTACCAAATTCCTCCGTCAACAATTGCTTATAGAGAATTTAACTTTATTACATTATCAAAATAAAATATATTAAAGATACATATAAAGATTGAGCTAGTATAATCTTTAAGAAATTTAAATAAAAGTTAAAATATATAATTATTATGAATATTATAAAATATCTACAAATGTACCCGTATATTGTTACGGGTCATGAGCTATGCCGAAGTTGCCACATAGAGGTCCAGTAGAATGGCTTTAACAGGAACAAAGTGAGCACTATCAGAGAAAAGTGCACAAAAATTGAACGTAAATCCTTATAAATAACACTGTTACTATTGTATATAAGTTTAAAAAATATTTAATGAAAATATTAAAGTTTATTTTATATATTTTTTTTTGCTAAACTGTGTATTATATCCTATATATAATTAGTTTAGGGCACTTAAAATTTGGTCGTTAGAATTAATAAGGTCATTTAAAAATTAAAACTAGATATCCACTTCACACGGCTTCTACATAAGTTCAAAGTATAGAAAAAACTACTCAATTTTTTTTAAAGTAGTTTTCCCAATGAGCTCATATTCATATAATAAAGATTTAGTTTTTTCAATTAAACTAATTCTAATCATTTATAATATGTAATTATTTTAGATAAAAAACTTACATAAATATCAAAAAGCAATAGAACCAAATAAACAAATAAAAAAAATAGATAAACAAAAACACCTAAAAAATATAAAAGTAAATTACATTATTATTTAATACATAAGATATTGCAACAAATAAAAATTCAAATTAAAAATTAAAAAAAAAAGCAAAAAAACAAATTTAAAAAATCATAATAGGTGTGAAAATACTATAGCAAAGTTTTATATTATTTACATACATATGCGTGATTGGAATTAAAAAAAAATAATTTATAAAATATATTGCATGACATGCTAAAATTTAGTTTGTACTGTATTAATATGAAATTAAATTTTATTATAGAAAGTACAATAATCTATTATGAAAATTATATCAAATTGAAGGTTAGGCATAGAATTTTTATATTATAAATTTTAGAACACATATGTTCTTAATATTAATATTAAAATATTAATTACAAATCATATAAAATGTATATATTTAAATATATTCAAATAATTATTTTTGTAAAAGTCATATATGAAATAGTTCAGTTGTAAATAAGATTAAAAAATAGTTTATTTAGAAAAAATAAAAGAATTGTCAGGTGTAATATACCACTATATTGAGTAAAAATAATAAAATTTTAATATTTGTTAATTTCAAATTACTAACAACAAAAAGATATCTAATAAATACAATACAAGTTAAAATAAGAAACTAATATTTAAATAAGTAGCATCATTAAAAATTATTTTTACTTATGGGTTAAAATCTGAATGTGTAATTATAATTTATATATATATATATCACTAATATTAAAATTAAATTATTAAACATAATGCTGACTTAACAAACATAATTCTCTTTAATCACAACTCGATTCCGAGTTGTTCTTGGCCGGTGCTCGATAATTCCGGCTACTCTTTCCCTGTATTCCCGTTAATTGCTCCATGGCCGCCTCTGTTTTATTCCCGACGCCGCCTCCCCTTCCTTTTCCGGCGAGGTGGTTGTGTGGCGCGTGTTGTATATATATACATATATGCTATTGTGTGTGCGTTTTTATGTGTGTATGTTAGTGCGTGGATGTGTAAGCGTGTGTGTGTTTGGTGGCGGTGGTCACCGCATGTTGGTGATTTTCCGATTGTGTCTGTTTTCTTTTCCGGTTGTTCGCGCGTGAAGCGCGTGTGCTGTGGGGTTCTCTGTTCGAATGCTTATTTTAATCTACTGATTGAATTTTTATTTTTGCAGAAAATATTTGATTGAGATTCGTGAGATAAAATATTTGGTGCGAGATTATAATAATAAATCGGTGGAATTCGTGTAGGACGTCCGATAAACGGAAACCCGTGAATTTTATCGCCGTCGGCGATGAGCCTCGACGAGCCGACGGTGGACTGTGATGATATAATCTGAGTCCTACAAATAAAAATATAAAAATACGAATAATAATAATTAAAAATTGAATTCGTATTGGTGATTGGGATTGGTGCATGGGTTGTGAATTGGATGATTGCGTTGTGTTTGTTGATTGTGATTGACGTCAAATTGATTCGACGGGTAGGCCGATAAATAAAGGAAACGCTGGCCGATTTTCAGGAAATTGATTCCGAAAATACGGGAGTATTACCCGCACTTATCGGAGACGTTGAATAACCAAATATAACTATATTATTTGAACTTAAGTGCTATTGAAACAAAATAATTTATAAATAATCGATTGCCGTATTTTTTTCAAAAAGACGAGTATACGTATTTTCCGAAAATAAATACTGAACCGAGTTTCGAAGATGTGAACCATAGTTGCTATGTGTATTTTAATAATACATATAAATATAAGTTGGGTTATGAAATCGTATGGGTAGAATAGGATAGTGGTGTCATGTTAAGCGAAACGATTATCTGAATTAGGATTTTTTAACCCTGTAGGTCCTAGACGGAAAACCTGAGTATCGACATCGGACTAGGAACGATCTAGTGATCAGACATCGAGGTCAACGAAGTTCCAATTGAAGGGCCTGAATGTTGGGATCATATCCAGAATGGAATAGTAGTTTGACGATAAAGCCGAACGATCAAGTCGAATCAAAGTCAACTAGTAATAGCGATTAAAGCTTATTGAGGTAAGTATTCCTAAATTTTCTTTTAAAATACTGCAATTATTTCTTCGTTCCTATTCTAAGTTCAGAATAGTTAAATGTTTTACATTTCGCTGCAATTACTCTTATTATGCATGTTATTTTCATTATTGTTCCTATAATTCGATTGCTCTCTTGAGCAAATACCCATTCTTTCGGGTTATTTGCGAACCCTGAATTGGGATGTTTTGAATTTAAAATTATTTGATATCAAAATACTCCACGGGCTGGATAATGATATTTTGGGGATTGGGTTTTACTTAATCCTAAGGACCGGGACATGACCGGTGCCTTGAGATGGGTCATAGTGACTGGGGACCCGACTGGATCTATACAGGTAGGTATAGATCTGCACTGTATCCTGACTGATCAGCAGGATATAGATGCGAACTCGTGTCCAGTCTAATTTGTGGTTGATCGCCATTAACGGCATTCTCTCTCGAAAAGTTTATGATTCCAAAACCGGACAAAACCCTGATTCAGGAGATGAATCTGGGAAATTGCTTGTAACTTTTGGATTTATAATTAAAGGCTGGTGACAGCCAACGTTTACTCGCTCAACTTACTCAAACAAATAGAATTGTTTAAAAATTGTTTAAAGATTTGTCCGGAAATTTTCCTTTGATATTAATGCTTGAAACTCAAATTATATACTTGCTGGGCATTTTTGACTCACTCTTACTTTGTAAATTCTTATTTTTTTCAGAAGCAGATAAGGATAAAAAAGAATAGCTTTCGTTAGACAACAGAAGTTAGAGAAATCGCCGTTGCGAGAGGACGAAGATGTTAGAAAAATAAGACAAGAGTATTAACATAGAGGTATTAACACTTGTATTGTAGTTGTTGTGAATTGTAGAAGGTTAGATTCTTGTTTCATACCATAACCTGTAAACGATCCGGATTCAAGGGGTTCATTGAACATTATTTTATTTTATGTAAAGATTGTTTTGTGACATCAAATCTTGACCCCGGATTTGGGTTGTTACAAGTAGCAAGGCAACTATTATTCCACCGGGGATTACGCCACAAAAATGTGTCATGTCCATTACCAATATCATAGGTGATGTAACGTTTTGCAGTGTCACGGAGCTTCAACACCTGATGCCAAATCCATGAACAGTCCGGAGGTCCGGACTCTTTAACATTCCAGAAGGAGGAGTTCCTCAAATGAGTTGAGTGAACCTAGTTAGCCCACAAGGAATTATCTCGAGAATTGATTTTGCAAGGTTGTCTAAGAAGCTAAGCGGAGTTCCATTTCTCGGGGTCACGTAAGCCGATACCCCCTTCATTTCTTGGTAAACAAAGATTGTACTAAACAACTTTTGCCCCCCTTCTTTTTTGTGTCACCTTTCCAAAGAAAGCGAGTGAGAAGCTTTTGTATGTGTTTGTGGACGCCCATCAGTAACAGAAAATGGTTAGTCCAAAACGCTTGAATTGAATTAAGAACCACTTTAATGAGTTGAGCTCGACCGTGGCAAAGGAAAGTAAAACATTCGTCCAGTTATTAACTTGACAAAGCAACTTATGAAGAAGGGGCATGCAGTCATTGATGCTCAATTGCGAAGATATCAAATGGACGCCTAGAAAACAGCAAGACATCATCCGAGTAGAAAAGATGTGTGAAGTTTAGACATTTATATTTTACTACAAAAAAAATGCCTAAATACAACCGTCTAAAAAACGGTTGTATTTAGCTAAAAATACAACCGGTTTTTAGACCGGTCGAAAATGCTCGAGTCATATTTAGTAAATCGGTTTTATTTATACTAAATACGACCGGCTAAATACAACCGCTTAAATACAACCGCATTCAGTAGAATTTGAATTTTCACTTGAAATTTAAAAACTCCGCCCAAAATTTTGAATTTTTTGAGAAAATTTAAAACGCCCGCCAAAAAAATAAATTCAACCATATATTATCAAAGAAAGAGTCAAAATTCAACCACATTCGGTTGAATTAACTAACAACAATTTTAAAAAAAATAAAAAATATAAAAATAGATTTTTAATTGAAAATAAATTAAAACTTTTTGGGTCTGCACTTTCCGGCCAACGCCCGGAATTTTTGCCGGCCACCTCTCCCTCGCCTGCCCTCCCTCTCTTCTCCTTCACCTTGTATCTCCACAACCTTAAAACTAATGGTTATGTCTCTATTCCCTAATCAAATTGGACGTTGAGTTTGAGTTTTTAAATGATGCGTTCAAGCTGTTTGATGAAATATCCGAATCAAGTGCTGTTTCTTGAAATCTTTTAATTTCTAGGCACGTGAATTACTTGGAGAACGAACCAGACAGCCCAACAAATGGGACTAGATATGAGAAGAAAAGGGCGTTTTGATGGTTATTTTGGTTTGAGGGATCTTGAGAATTCCGTATAACATAATTCCAGTGAATTGGGGATTCTTCTATGGAAATTTTTGAGCCATAGTAGAATGAAAGCAACATGGCACCTTCTACACAGAACTTTCGCATGCCATTCTCTACTCTTAATTGTAGCACTCTCTATTCTACAGAACACAAAAATTGATAAACAAAATAATCAGTAGTACAATCATGTGGAAATATAAACAGGTGTCACATGGATAAACTGCAAAGTAGTAGAAAATATTCAAAACTTTGAAATGTGTATTTGGAACATACACATCGGATGATAAGATAAAACTACCACCTTGTACTGTACGCTAGTAAGAAATTTGTATCTCAGTATGGTGTTTCGGGTAAAAAATTAAATCACAGGATAATTTTCTTGGCAAACTAATGGATTTGTGCTTCAAAGAAGCATTAAAGAAGTGAATACGGCATTGGGGATGAAACTCAAAGAAGCATCGCCGAAAAAATTGAACAGAACTGGGTTTTGTGGGCGGTGAGAGAAGGTGAGGGGGTGTGCTTGACCAACAGAGAGGGGGTGGGGGTTTAGGTTAAAAATTATTATTTATTAATTTTTTTGTTTTGATTTATAATAATATTTTATAAAATATAAAATTAACCGTTGGATTATTATTTAAAAGGTCAAATTTGGAACGTTAGATCTAAATCACGCGGATCGCTGACGTGTTACTAAATTCAACTACGATCGGTTATATTTAGGAGTGTCAATTTAATTAATTTACTATAATTTATATATGTTATTATAATTACAATTTTTTTATAATTTCAAGGTAATAAATATTATAATTATTTCATCCTTTTATTTTAATATAATTTAATAATATAATTTCATCATAAATTCCACCATTAACAGTATGGGGGAATTTATGGTTAAATTTATTTATACCTTATTTGTTAAAATAATCAAGTTCTAATCATTAAATTTATTTATACCAAATACATTCATTTTTTTTCTAAAATTTTGTCATATCACTAAAATATATAGATTTTGACATCCCTACGGTTGGATCATTCATAAATATTTTTTTAAAAATTCAAAAATAAATATGGGCTAAACACTAATAAGAAGTATTGGTCAAATAAATGGTTCACTATTAAAATAACAAACCAAATACATTTATTTTTTGTAAAAATTTTATCATATCACTAAAATATGTAGATATTGACATCCTTACGGTTGGATCATTCATAAATTATTTTGAAAAAATTATTACATCAATATGAGACTAAACATTATTAAGAAGTACTGGTCAAATACTAGATGACGGTTAAATAGCAAACCAAATAAATTTGTTTTTTCTAAAACTTTTATCATATCACTAATATATATATATATATATATAGATCTTAACATCCTTATGTTTGGATCATTCATAAATTATTTTCAAAAAATCGAAACATTAATATGGGACTAAACACTATTAAGAAATACTGGTCAAACTACTAGTTGACTGTTAAAATAGCAAACCAAATAAATTTATTTTTTTCTAAAATTTTTATCATATCACTAATATATATAGATAATCACATCCTTACGGTTGGATCATTCATAAATTATTTTGAAAAAAATCATAACATCAATATGAGACTAAACAGTATTAAGAAGTACTGGTCAAATACTAGTTGACTGTTAAAATAGCAAACCAAAAAAATTATTTTTTTTCTAAAACTTTTATCATATCACTAATATATATAGATCTTCACATCCTTATATTTGGATCATTCATAAATTATTTTCAAAAAATTGAAACATTAATATAGGACTAAACATTATTAAGAAATACTGGTCAAACTATTAGTTGACTGTTAAAAAAGCAAACCAAATAAATTTTTTTTTTCTAAAATTCTTATCATATCACTAATATATATAAATCTTCAAATCCTTACGGTTGGATCATTCATAAACTGTTTTGAAAACATCAAAACATTAATATGGGTCTAAACACTATTAAGAAATACTGGTCAAACTAATAGTCGACTATTAAAATAGCAAATCAAATAAATTTATTTTTTTCTAAATTTTTTATCATATTACTAATATATATAGATATTCACATCCTTACGGTTATATCATTCATAAATTATTTTGAAAAAAATCATAACATCAATATGAGATTAAACTGTATTAAGAAGTACTGGTCAAATACTAATTGACTATTAAAATAGCAAACCAAATAATTTATTTTTTTTCATAAAACTTTTATCATATCACTAATATATATAGATCTTCACATCCTTATGTTTGGATCATTAATAAATTATTTTTAAAAAATCGAAATATTAATATGGGACTAAACATTATTAAGAAATACTGGTCAAATTACTAGTTGACTGTTAAAATAGCAAACCAAAATAAATTTATTTTTTTCTAAAATTTTTATCATATCACTAATCAATACTATATTATAATAGCCAGAATAGAGATAATTTGGTTCAACGGTTTGGTTCAACGATAATTCCCTTAATTTTGATTATTACAAAAATAGATAAATAGTGTTATATATCTAATAAACTACTAAATTATTAAACTGCTACTAAACTACAAATACAACTTATCATATTGTTAAAAGATATGAAATAATAGTATTACATATCTGCTAAACTACTAAATTGTTAAACTACTAAAAATAGTCTATTTATTCTACTAAATTACGACCACATGTTATTATATTATTTTTATTATAAATTTATAATCATTATATATTTATATAAATATTTTAAAAATATAATATAACTTGATAAATAAAAATTTAAAATATTATCGCACCAGATTTATGCTAGTATATATAGATCTTCAAATCCTTACAGTTGGATCATTCATAAACTATTTTGAAAAAATCAAAACATTAATATGGGACTAAACACTATTAAGAAATACCGGTCAAACTACTAGTCGACTATTAAAATAGAAAACCAAATAAATTTATTTTTTTCTAAAAATTTTATCATATCACTAATATATATATATAGATATTCACATCCTTATGGTTGGATCATTCATAATTTTTTTTGAAAAAATCATAACATCAATATGAGAGTAAACAGTATTTAGAAATACAGGTCAAACTACTAGTTGACTTTTAAAATAGCAAACCAAATAAGTTTATTTTTTTCTAAAATTTTTATCATATCACTAATATATATAGATCTTCATATCCTTATGTTTTGATAATTCATAAATTGTTTTTAAAAAATCGAAACATTAATATGGGATTAAACACTTGAAAGGCATATGTCATAGCCTACTCGTTTATTCGAGTATTTAACTCAACTCAAATAAGAATGTAATAAGTAAATAGTGGATCAAGCATCAGAGAGATCTCACAAAGTAACATCTGTCAAAGAATAAAGAAACATTGTTCATCTGCAGACTTGAAGATTCACTGGAAGAAGTTCAAGAATTTGATCATGCCTCAGTGATATAAATCAAGATCGTGGATTTAATCAAGTGACAGAGATCTCGTCAAGGTATCATTTATTACAAGGATTCAATCAGAACAACAAAGTCAAGACATGAAGAAACGTCACGAAAGTTAGTCACTCATGAACCAGACAGTACATCGAGTGTCAGCATTGAAGTGACGGAATTGATTCATAAGTCTCAGAGACTTTCAGAAGATTGTCAGAAGAATGGATGCTGCTCAGGGATAGTATTAATTCACTATTAATTAATTAAGTCATATAATTTAATTAAGAGAATAAATTAAATCTGCAAGGATTAATTTATTGATTAATTGAATTAAATTGATTAATTAATTTAGAATTAATAATGAGGATTTTCAGAATGTTAATTGATTAAAATCTGTGATAATTCTAAAAAGACAACTGATTGTACTAGTATGACAATCGGTATGACAATTGATAGTCATACCGAATGTCTTGCTAATTCAGTTGATTGTATTGATAGAATTTTTAATTAGATTAAAATCAATTATGTATTCAGAAAAACAATTTCAATTGTACTACTATGACAATCGGTATGACAATCAATAGTCATACCGAAAGTCTTGCTAGTTCATTTTAATTGTCTTCCTAGCTCTAATAGATTGTCTCACCGAAAGTCTTTCAAGCTCAAATAGATTGTCACACCAGTTCAACAACTTCGGCTGTGATTGATTAAAAGAAAGCAGAAGACAATATCAACATACTACTCAGCAAAAAAAACAGAGCAGCACATACAGAACAAGAAAACACAGCAGAAAACAAAAGAAAATATTTCATCATTCATCTGCTTATTCAAGATCAAATATTCTAGTTTGTTAATATTAAATCCAAACCACTAGAATTACTTATCTTGTTCTTGTATATCAATCTAGCGGATTAAAATCCCTAGAACTTAATCTCAAATCGCTTTTAGCATTTGATCTTTTAATTACAAAAATAGAAAAAGTTCATGTCGAATTTATTCTAAATTTGTAATAATTGATTTGAGATTAATCCCTTGTAATCGATACCGTAGTTGTAACACCTTTCAAGTTTAATAAAAGTTTTATTTAACTTGAATTTTGTTTCACAATTTTATTCCGCATTTTATTCGACGAAACGGTATTGTTTGTATTCAACCCCCCCTTCTACAAACAAATTGGGACCTAACAATTGGTATCAGAGCCTTCTGATTAACGTACAAATCAAGATCCTAGACTTTTGTGTTTCTTTCACTTCTTGAATTTTTATTCACTCAAAAATTCATAATGACTACACAAAAAGTTGGAACCGTTAAAATTCCACTTTTCGATAAAGAAAATTATGTGATGTGGAAGAAGAAGATGCTACTGTTTTTACAGGTTGCTAATCCCAAATATTTGCAAGTGTTGAAGAAGGGTCCAAAAATTCCTATGGTTATTGAACCAGAGGTAATAGAGAATGATGTGGTGATCACCAAAGCGAGAACTTATGTGAAGGATCCTGAGGACTTCTCTCCTGCTGAAATAGAAGAAGCTTCCCTGGATGCTAGCCTTCAATTAATCTTAGTAGATTCCCTTAATCCCCTAATGAACAGACATGTGATGAATTGTAAAGACTCTAAACATATCTGGGAAACTATTGAGATTATTAATGAAGGCACAGAGGAAGTTAGGGAGAACAAACTAGAAATCCTAACCTCTGAGTATGAATACTTTAAATCTAATCCAGGAGAAGGAATCACTGAAGTGTTTGAGAGGTACAATGCATTGATCAACAACCTGAACATTAATGGTAAATACTATTCCATCAGGGAGGTCAATAAAAAGTTCCTTTTAACACTGCCAACTCATCTCGAACATAGAATCACTGCCATAAGAGAAGCAAGAGATCTGAGTGAGATTTCTTTGGAAAGGCTATATGGTGTGTTAAAGACTTATGAGTTGGAGCAGATTCAGCAGAAGGAAGTTTACGGGAAAGGAAGAGTGGTCAGCACGACTACTGCTCTGGTAGCTGATGAACAACAACAACAACAACCACTATATCAACAACAATCTCAACAGTCAGATAGAATAGTACAGTCTTCCAAGGTTGAATATAATGTGATAGTAGCAGAATTTGATTCACCTACTACAAATCAATCAGGTAATGATTATTATTCCTTGGAAGAACTGGAGCAATTGGAGGATGAGTCAATGGCCCTGATTGTCAAGAGATTCTCAAATGTCAGATTCAAAAGGAATCCCAAGTTCAAGTACAAGTCCAACTACAACAGATTCCAGAAAGGTGGATCTTCATCCTCTAACACCAGCAGTGGTGGGTATAAAACAGGGATGGTTGATCGAAGCACCATTCGATGCTTCAACTGTAATGAGTTGGGACACTTTGCCACAGAATGCAGAAAGCCAAAACAAGCAAGGAAGAACTCTTACGATTCTAATTAGAAGAGTAAATCTGAAAGGGCGTACCTGGCAAAGGGAAGAAGCTGGGATGATACTGACAGTGAAGATGAAGAAGTTGGGAATCTTGCTCTCATGGCTAGTGATGCAAGCACCTCATCGTCAAGAAAAGAGGGCATTAAACAGGTACAACCGGTAGTGTGGATTCTTGACAGTGGATCGTCAAGACATATGACCGGAGATAGAGCCCTGCTATCAAATGTGGTTGAGAAAGCTGGCCCAGTGGTTACCTTTGGAGATAACAGCAAAGGTTTAACGGAGGGATATGGCTGTTTGCAAGCTGGAAATGTTATCATTGAAAATGTATATCTTGTGCAAGGACTTGAACACAATCTGCTTAGCATTAGTCAGTTCTGTGACAACGGCTACAATGTTTTATTCGACAAGCTGAAGTGTCAGATTCTGCACAAGAAAAGTGAAAAACCCTCCTTAATGGGAATACGGAAAGGAAATCTGTTCGTAGCTGACATGAACTCTGGAAGCAATCTTGAAGTCAATTGTTTCTATGCAAAAGCATCGTCAAATGAGAGTTGGCTATGGCACAAGAGACTTTCCCATCTCAATTTCAAGACAATGAATTCTCTTGTCAAAAGAGAATTGGTAAGAGGTCTGCCTCAGCTGGAATTCTCTCCAGAAGGACTATGTGAGGCTTGCCAGAAAGGAAAGTCAAAGAAAGCAAGTCACAAAGGCACTGACACATCTTCCATAACTGGTGTTCTGCAATTATTGCACATGGATTTATTTGGTCCAGTTAATATCCTTTCTATGTCAAAGAAGTGTTACTGTCTTGTGATAGTTGATGACTATTCCAAGTATACGTGGGTTTTATTTCTTCACTCTAAGGATGAAACACCACAAGTTGTGATTGATCATATCAAGATGATTGAGTTAGATTCTAACGTCCCTGTTAGAGCAATAAGGTCAGATAATGGAACAGAATTCAAGAATGCACTTCTAAATGGATTCTGTACAGACAAAGGGATTACCAGACAATTTTCAGCTCCTAGAACCCCTCAGCAAAATGGAGTGGTAGAAAGGAAGAATCGTACATTGATTGAAGCTGCAAGAACGATGTTAAATGAATCAGGTCTTCCAATGTACTTTTGGGCTGAAGCTGTCAATACTGCATGTTATACTCAGAATCGAACTCTAATCAACAAAGACTTCATGAAAACTCCTTATGAGATTTTGAATGAACAGAAACCTTCTATCAAATACTTTCATGTATTTGGTGCCAGATGCTTCGTGCTCAAGGATGGAGATGATCGTCGTGGTAAGTTCGAGGCAAAGGCATATGAGGGTATTTTTGTTGGATATGGAAGAAGATCATATAGAGTGTATATCATTGATCAACACAAAGTAACTGAAAGTGTCAATGTTACATTTGATGACACTAAACTCCCTAGTATCCAAACTGAAGATCCTTCTGAGAAACTGAAGTTTGATGATACGTCAGATTCAGAGTCAGAACATGGTCAAGAACCTGAGGTTGTTGCTGTTGAAGAACCTGTTAATCCTGATAATACTCAAGGTAATAGTGATGGAAACTCTGGAAACAATGGAGATACCACTGCTACTGACGGAGAATCTTCAAGTCAACATGGCAACAACTCAGGGGGAGATGCTGAAGGATCATCTAGTAGGACACAACATCACAATGAATTTCAAGGCGAATCATCAAGATCAAATCTTCCAAGACAGACTGTCTGGAATAAAGCTCACCCTTTTGAGTTGATTATTGGTGATCCAGATGTTGGAGTCAGAACTAGACGTGCTACTCAAAATGAGTGTCTGTTCTCAGGATTTCTTTCTGAGATGGAACCTAAGAAAATTGAAGAAGCACTGACTGATCCAGATTGGGTGATTGCTATGCAAGATGAACTCAATCAGTTTGAAAGTCAACAAGTCTGGAAACTGGTACCTAGGCCTGTACACAAGAAAGCTGTTGGTACAAGGTGGGTATTCAGGAATAAACTAGATGAAGATGGTGTGGTTACAAGAAACAAAGCAAGACTGGTAGCTAAAGGGTATTCTCAAGCTGAAGGTATTGATTATGATGAAACCTATGCTCCAGTGGCTAGACTTGAGGCCATCAGGATATTTCTGGCATTCGCAGCATTTTCAAACTTTAAAGTTTATCAAATGGATGTCAAGAGCGCCTTTCTGAATGGAAAGCTGGATGAAGAGGTATATGTAGAGCAACCTCCTGGTTTTGAAGATCCAGATCATATGGATTTTGTCTTCTTTCTTTTCAAGGCTATCTATGGGCTAAAACAGTCACCAAGAAAATGGTATGACACTCTCTCTGAATTTCTTATTGAAAATAGCTTTATTAGAGGTGTCATAGACAAAACTCTCTTTTCTAAAAAACATAAGAATGATACTATATTAGTCCAAGTCTATGTGGATGATATAATATTTGGGTCTACTAATGATAATCTCTGTAAGAGATTTGCTAAGTTAATGCACAGCAAGTTTGAAATGAGCATGATGGGAGAGCTGAAGTTCTTTCTTGGATTACAAGTAAATCAAAGGTTAGACGGAACATTTATTTGTCAATCCAAGTATCTCAAGGAACTCCTCAAAAAATACAATCTGGAGGATTCTGCATCAGCAAGGACTCCATCAACTACAGCTGTCAAGCTTGGACCATGTGAAAACTCCATTAAGGTAGATGTCACAAGCTACAGAGGTATGATTGGCTCGTTACTCTATCTTACTGCAAGTAGACCAGATATTATGTATGCTACATGCCTATGTGCAAGGTTCCAAGCGGATCCTAGAGATATTCATCTCGTTGCTGTTAAACGAATCTTAAGATATCTTAAGGGAACACCAAATCTAGGTATTTGGTACCCTAAAGAATCTGGTTTTAACCTTGTCGGATATACAGATTCAGATTATGCAGGAAGTGTTGTTGATAGGAAAAGCACCTCAGGAAGTTGTCAATTCTTAGGAAGCAGGCTAGTCTCATGGTACAGCAAGAAACAGCAAACAGTTTCCAACTCAACGGCCGAGGCTGAATATATTGCTGCTGGAAGCTGCTGTGCTCAGATCTTGTGGATTAGGAACCAACTACGAGACTATGGCTCTGTATTGAACAAGATTCCTATTTTATGTGACAACACAAGTGCAATAGCCATCACCAACAACCCTGTGCAGCACTCGAGGACAAAGCACATTGACATCAGGTATCATTTTATTAGAGAGCACGTCATGAATGGTACTGTTGAACTATTTTTTGTTCCAACAGAAGAACAAATAGCAGATATTTTCACTAAACCACTTGATGAATCCACATTTACCAGATTAGTTGGTAAATTGGGCATGTTAAATAGTTTTTGTGATTAATTTAATTAATATCTGGAATCTGTTCTTGAATGAATTTACAAATGAATTTTTCATAAATGAAAAATTCATTTGCAAATTTATTTTATTATTTTATCATATTTCTTGCTTATTTCTATGTAATATATATTATCTTATCTATGTTATTTACTCTACTTGTTAATTTAAAATATCTCAGAATATTTTATTTCCTCTAAAGATATTTTTCTATGAATTTTATTTGCTAAAATTCAACAGAAATCTATTTTTAGAATAAAAATAATTAATTCTGAAATATTGTCTTTGTCTCTGTGAAAATTTTAATTGTTTATTTCAGTTGTACTATTATGAAATATAGCTTCAGTACATTAATAGTTGTCTGTACATATTCATTTTGTTTTTCTACTGCAAAGACAATCGGCAAGACAATTAAAATTGTCTTGCTGAAAATCATTTCAGTAAACATGAAAATATAAATCTGTTAATGCTTATTTTATCTTATTCTAGAAAGACAATCGGCAAGACAATTGAAATTGTCTTGCTGAAAGTCATTTTAGTAATAATGATTGCTTATTTTAAAATCAGATTAATTTTATAACTGGCAAGACAATCGGTATGACTATTGATTGTCATGCCAGTAATAAAATTAATATCAGAATTATATTGTTTTATTTTGTACTGGTATGACAATCGGTATGACTATCAGATTGTCATACCAGTTATAATTTTAATACTCATTCTGTTATTTATTTTTCTTCTTTTTGCCTGGTATGACAATCGGTATGACAATCCCGGATTGTCATACCAGCTGTTATATAAAGGCTGTTGCTGTGTTGTTTTTCACCAATTCAACTTAGCAGTTCTTTTTCAAAAAAAAAAAAATTTCTAACAGTTTTCACTCTCATTTTCTCTCTTCTCTCTCCTCGAACAAACAAAAAAAAAACAGTCACCATATTTCCTTGCTCGAGTTTTTACTCAGCACACTTAATCATCACTTTAGTGATATATACATATAAGTATATACATAAACAAGTGCTGTTGAATTTTTTATTAAAATTTTTTTTTAAAAAAATCAGTTTGCCCCTTCAAATTCCATTTTAATTTTAATTTCTTATTTGTGTCTTTTGGTGTGTCAAAACTGTGTTAGTGATTTAAGAATTTTAACGAGATACATTTCTGTCTAAATTTTTCGATTATAATTAATTTAATTCGAATTATTAAATTAATTTAATTAATTCGAATTTTCTTAATATTATTCTTAAAATTCTGAAAAGCTTGTGTCTTATTATTATTTTATAAAAAAAAATGGCTCTCAATTTCCAAATTGTCGCGCATAATCAAGTTGGTTATTTCAATCCGGAAAAATGTGATGTTGAAAAATTTAAGCCTTGGATTAGATTTTTAAATGATCATTCGATTGTTAGCTCTGCTATTAAATCAAATGTGATTTTAAACGTCGATCTACTTAGACTGATTTGCACAACCTCTACTGTGGCCGATGATTCAAAATCTTTTTCATTCACCGTGGCAAACACACAGTATGTAGTTGATGAAACAGTCGTCAATCATGCGCTAAATTTTCCACTTGACAATTTCTGTAATTTACCCTCTGAAAATGATATCACAAATTTTTTCAATGCTATTCACTATCAGGGGGTGATCAATTTAACCAAACTTTCTAAATCAAATTTGGTGTCTGAATGGGATATTTTCTTCGATACACTTTCCAAAGTGTTTGCCAACTGCACAAAATCCAATTTTCATAACATCACTTCCACTCTGCAGTATATTGGTCTTGCGGTTGTTTTCAATCAAAGGATCAATTTTGGCAAACTACTTTTTCCCATTCTCTTGAGACGTCTAACTTCTGCTTTACGTGATCATTCTACAAATCGTAGGGTATCATGTTACTATGCTCGTTTTCTTATGCTTATAGCAGATCATCTACTCACCCCTGAACACAAAGCACTTTTTGCTAACTCTGCTGTAACCGAACCCCCACCAGTTAGCAAAAAGATTTACACTCGCCAAGACACAACCTTCAAATTTATGCAAGTACCAGTACTTGTATCTGCTTTCATGGCCAATTATATTCCCTTGCCTATTTTTAATCTTCCCGGCCATGAACAGCAACCTCAACCTCCAGTGGTTCAAGCCACCCAGGCTCTTCCATTACAGGTAGTAACTCCTCACTCTCACTCTCTTCCTACTTCTGTTAACAGACCCTCAGTGGTTGATAGGGCTGACCATGAAGTTGTAGAACCACAGCTTCAATCCCAGGTCATAGAGCCAAACACAGAGTCTCATTCTATCTCACCCTCTCCCCCACTGTCTAAAATGTTACCCAGAAGATTACTAGGAAGTAGTACAATGTCAAATATGAGTGAACCCTCAGCTCTGCCTCCTCCTAAGAAAAGAAAAACCTATTCTGAGGCATCTGAAAGCCCATCCTTGTCCTCCCAACAGGACATGGACTTTGAAATGGCCAATGAACAGTTACTAGAGGCATTCTCTCAACAGGATGCATCTATTGAAATTCGCCATCGGGCCATGGCATCTTGTACTGAGTCAAGCACAATTCCATTACTCACAATGGAACCATACACTTCCCCAGATAATACTCAGGACACCCAGCGAGGAGTGCACGTCGAGTCGGTTACAGTGCCTGCCATAGTTACGGCAGAAGAGCAGTCACATGCTTCAGAGGGAAAATCTGACTCTCCGCCATCTTTAATAGAGTCATTTTCTCCCCTCCCAGATCCAACAACTCTGGCTCCCTTATGGGATTCTCCACTCGCAGATTTATCTGGAGAAAGTGGAGGGCAACTCGGTCAATCTATCCCTGAAGCAATTCAGATATCTATTCCAAAAGATTTGATAGCATTGACTGAGGATCGGGACTCGCGAATTCCCATTGCACCACCACTGACCTCTCTTGAAGAGGCTAGGGTGATTTTTAATGCAGGTACACAAGAACAGCAATTGAAAGACTCCTCACGAGCAATCATATTGAGAGAAACACATGCACGTGAGATGAGTGAACCAAATACGAGTGAACTTCAGGTGAGAGCACACACAGACACTGATACTGTCAACCTGTTAGCTCAGATTGCTGCCCTGAAAGAAGAACTTGCTAAAAGTCAAGCTGAAGCTCAAGCATTCAAAGCACAAGTGGTTGAACGTTCTTCTTCTTCCACCTCTGTCGACAATCAGCTTGCAATCATAAGGAATGGCATCTCAGATTTAAAGACTACTGTAATACCAAAGCTCAATTCTATTCAGGACACTCCAAATTTATCAGCTGATGACATATCCAACTTCTGCTCCCTACATACAAGAATGACTTCTCTTGAAGACCTCGTTGAGATGAATCATTCACTGGACAACTCAAGATTTCTAAAGATAGAGACGGGCATGGAACATCTAAATGAAGGCATGAAGCACTTATATTACATGATCAAGAATTCTCATTGCCCTAATGAAGAACAAAGAGCTTATTTTGAAGGACCGTCTGGTGGAGGATCAGGCTCTGGAAGTGGTGGAGGTTTCAAAGGAAAGTCAGTAGAGGATCCCTCAACTAAGGGGGAGAAGAAAGGGAGTAGTTCCAAAGGGAAAGAAAAAGATACTTCTGCTGGAGATAAAGGAAAGGCTGATGATGCCTACTACAGTGGAGAACAGGATGACTTCGATATTTTTGACATTCCCACTGAACCAATTCAGGAAGATAAAGATGGGTTATTTGAAGCTGAAGAAGAAAGTGATTTTGAAGATTGGGAAGAAGAAGATACAGTGGATCCTAGGTTTGAGAAAGAATTTCAGAAAGAGCAGTCAGAGATGCAAAGAAAAGAAGCTGAACTCAAGAAGGTCTCACAGATCATTGATAGGAGAAAAGACATACAAAGAACAGAAACTCTTCAAAAGCAACGTCTTCATGACATTAAAGCTCAAGAAAGGAGAAGAGATGTCAGACTGAAGATTGGTGGAAAGTGGGATGAAGCTAGGAGAGTACTCGATATGCCTCAGCTATGCACTAACAATGATAGGCAGTTCTTACATCTTCTTGACAAGCTGGAAATCTCAAATCCTAACAATGACATGTACATGAATGCTATCAAGACTGAAGTCTCAAGGATCACAGCTGCTTTTGATAGATCCCTAAATGAGATGAGCATTTTTGTATATTGTCAGAGTGAAGGATCATTCAAGGTGTCACTTCATCTATTTGAGAATCGTTCGTTGTCAGAGATTTGGGTTCTTTTAAACAAAGTGAAAAGAAGCTCAGAGTTGAATGAAGTTCTTCGGGAAAGGCTTAAAGAGTTTGCCAGCAGGGCTAGTCCTCAAGTGGTCAACAATCCTCATCAGGTGAGATTCTTTAAGTCTGATTGTCTTCAAATCTGTCAGCTAGATGTACAATCTCTTAAAGACTACTCAGCTAAGCATCTGGTCTGGATGGAACATCATTTGAGAACTGCTGGATATTCATCCATGTTGAAGACTCAAGCTGCTGACTTGATTCAAGCTTATTGTGAGAAGAATGTTAAAAGGTACAATCAACTCAAGAATAAGTTGAAGACAGTTGGAGTTCAACCAGTCAGACCTGCAAGCTTCACTTCAGAAAAAGATCGTATCTTTGACAAGGAATTGCTTCAAGATTTAGAAGAAGGTGAAGTCAGAAGAGAAGACAACTAAAGTCAATTAGCTCAAAACTCAATGTAATATGATTAGAGCGTTATGAATCAAGATAGTCTAATGTAGTTATATGTTCAGGCTAGAGGAACATCTATCTTGTATTCACTTGTAAATTTCATTTGGAATCTGGAAAATGTTAAATATAATCCAGAACTTTTCTGCTATTTACTTTACATTACTGTTTATATCTTTTTCTTATTTGTTAGTTGAGTTATCCTCTAGGTATTTGTTGTTATTGTCTAACAAGCAAATAGGGGGAGATTGAAAGGCATATGTCATAGCCTACTCGTTTATTCGAGTATTTAACTCAACTCAAATAAGAATGTAATAAGTAAATAGTGGATCAAGCATCAGAGAGATCTCACAAAGTAACATCTGTCAAAGAATAAAGAAACATTGTTCATCTGCAGACTTGAAGATTCACTGGAAGAAGTTCAAGAATTTGATCATGCCTCAGTGATATAAATCAAGATCGTGGATTTAATCAAGTGACAGAGATCTCGTCAAGGTATCATTTATTACAAGGATTCAATCAGAACAACAAAGTCAAGACATGAAGAAACGTCACGAAAGTTAGTCACTAATGAACCAGACAGTACATCGAGTGTCAGCATTGAAGTGACGGAATTGATTCATAAGTCTCAGAGACTTTCAGAAGATTGTCAGAAGAATGGATGCTGCTCAGGGATAGTATTAATTCACTATTAATTAATTAAGTCATATAATTTAATTAAGAGAATAAATTAAATCTGCAAGGATTAATTTATTGATTAATTGAATTAAATTGATTAATTAATTTAGAATTAATAATGAGGATTTTCAGAATGTTAATTGATTAAAATCTGTGATAATTCTAAAAAGACAACTGATTGTACTAGTATGACAATCGGTATGACAATTGATAGTCATACCGAATGTCTTGCTAATTCAGTTGATTGTATTGATAGAATTTTCAATTAGATTAAAATCAATTATGTATTCAGAAAAACAATTTCAATTGTACTACTATGACAATCGGTATGACAATCAATAGTCATACCGAAAGTCTTGCTAGTTCATTTTAATTGTCTTCCTAGCTCTAATAGATTGTCTCACCGAAAGTCTTTCAAGCTCAAATAGATTGTCACACCAGTTCAACAACTTCGGCTGTGATTGATTAAAAGAAAGCAGAAGACAATATCAACATACTACTCAGCAAAAAAAACAGAGCAGCACATACAGAACAAGAAAACACAGCAGAAAACAAAAGAAAATATTTCATCATTCATCTGCTTATTCAAGATCAAATATTCTAGTTTGTTAATGTTAAATCCAAACCACTAGAATTACTTATCTTGTTCTTGTATATCAATCTAGCGGATTAAAATCCCTAGAACTTAATCTCAAATCGCTTTTAGCATTTGATCTTTTAATTACAAAAATAGAAAAAGTTCATGTCGAATTTATTCTAAATTTGTAATAATTGATTTGAGATTAATCCCTTGTAATCGATACCGTAGTTGTAACACCTTTCAAGTTTAATAAAAGTTTTATTTAACTTGAATTTTGTTTCACAATTTTATTCCGCATTTTATTCGACGAAACGGTATTGTTTGCATTCAACCCCCCCTTCTACAAACAAATTGGGACCTAACAACACTATTAAGAAATATTGGTCAAACTATTAGTTGACTGTTAAAGAAGCAAACTAAATAAAAAAAAAATTCTAAAATTTTTATAATATCACTAAAATATATAGATCTTGACATTTATAAGGTTGGATCATTCACAAAAATTTTGAAAAAATCGAAATATCAATATGAGACTAAACTAGTAAGAAGAACTGGTCGATTTACTTTAGTGTTATGATATCACCCCCTAAATTCAGTTTATAAAAAGAGTTAAAATTTAAATATTCAAATTACTTACATTTTTCCGTAAACTTTTTTTTGACAATTTTCATATCCGTATGGTTGGATTATGATTTAAAACAAAAATAAAATAATTTGAAACTCAAACTATAATTATTAATTGAACCATTAATATCTAACTACCATAATAATTTTTTTTGCAAGAACTAATATATAAATTTCGTGTAAATTTTATTATATTTTTTTTTCAGAAATTTTCCGCCATTTTTAAAAATAATTTGATCGAAATCGGTTGAATTTAGTACAGAATTCGATGGCGGAAAAATTTCCTCCATTTTTTGGCAAAGCTAAATTCGACCAAATGCGGTTGAATTTAGGAGTTCGGTTAAACTCAACCGTATATGATTGCATATAAATACGGTTGTATTTATTCGGTTGTAATTAATACTAAATTTGACCGTGTAAATATGACCGTATATAAATTCAACCGAAAATGGTTGAATTTGATGTCGGTTGCATCCCAGGATCCAACTATGTACTGTCATATACGTCATGTGGTGCTTACTTGAACTTGCTATACTGAACATGGTTTAATGAATTCACAAAAATAAAATATAGTTCTCAATTATCTCTACCATTTAGTAGCCGTGAAATATTAATATGTATCACATAATTAAGTAATACTCTAGTACAAATAACGGGAGGACAAAACATTTCAGAAGCTAAAACATTCAGCAATTACACCAAGAAAACTACACTGTATTAATCCTTTCTAGCGCTGCATCTAGAACATTATCTTTGTGCATAAGATTTTGCAGCACTCGTTCCGGTGCCTTGGTGGGTTGAGAATTCTGCAGGACCCTAAAAGAACATTTCTACATCTCTGTAAAGATTTGAGCATGACTATGCACTTTGGGCCTTGATTATAATAATTGTGATAACCAAAATTACAAGATCTTGTGCGCGAAAGCTTAAAGTTATCATAGTAATCAAAAATGATGTTAATGTGAAAGTCGCTGATAAATTAATACTATTTAGGAACATATTATAATTGCAAAGTATAAGCAGAAAGTACCGTTAGTCAAGGTAGTTGCAGTTTGCCCATCAATCCACTTCCTCAGGTTAACCAACTTCTATAACATCGGTAGGGCATGGGACATTGATAAGATTTCATAGGCTTTTTACAGTCAACTTGTACTTTTATGTAGTCATCTACATAACATGTAGTCAGATATTTATAGTGCATCAATGTTACACAACAGAGCAAAAGTTTAGTGCAACTAATCTATAGTTCCTAATTTAAAATCCAAAGATATCACGAGTCCTGTAATTGAAGTAAAAAAGATAAGTGACTATGTTTTTATAAATTAAACCCATATGCATGGATCGATTTTGAGAAGCTAAGCTTCCAACAGCAGCACACACTTAAAACTCAACTAATCACACTTTATAAAACCAGAACCATTGTTATCACGAAGACGACTAGTCCACGACTAGTCAGCGACTAGTCGATACGAAGGTACTCAGGCGCCAAAAGTCTCCAAGCCCGACTTGTCGTCGACTAGTTGACGTGAAGGTCACCCAAGAGTCTCGTAGCCCGACTTGGGGGCTTCATAACCATAATTGTGATGTACCATGCTTATTTTGAACTAATTATTCTATTACTTTTGATTTAAATTATAAAATTAACGTGTTCAAAATATTATATATTAAATCTAGTAATTATACATATAATGAACACTTTGTCGACTTTTTACGACTAGTCGGACGACTTGTCGACTAGTCTTCACGAAGGTACTCAGGCTTCGAGGGTCGACTTGGCGCCGTGATAACCTTGACCAGAACCCTAGGCTATAAAATAAACTCATACCATATTAAAGAAATTTAGTACAAGAAAGTTAAGGAAAGGAGTAAGGGACAACCACGTAAATTTATTGCAGACTGTCTCAAGAAGCCTGGCAGGTCTTATCTCAGTTAGATATCTTTACAAGTAGGTAAAGATGCACAACCTCCGGTGTTCTATCTGGTATGGCTGGAATCATGTCTAAAAATGCACAAACCCAGCCGTTTCAGGCAGATATTTGAAGTAAGATCCCTCAGTCCAAGCCTGAATCATCCAAGAATTATATTAATTTACGAGGGACATAATCATTATAGGTAAACTAAGCAACTTCTGGAATCAAATTTCATATATTTCTGAATGGCAGCCTACCTCTTGTTACAGCTGGTGTTTCATCTAGTATGGTATCATTGGTCTGAATCATGTTTGACTAGACAAGGGCGAACCACTTCAGCTAGAAAATCCTCAATGCGAAAGGCCTTTTACCCGTCGATAACACAAAATTGAGATTGCAAAGGCAGCAGATACTTATAAGATTAAACATATGTCAAGATTCACAGGAAATCCCATATAAGTATCAAGGGCGTGCCTACCCTATGTGTTGGGGTGGCCTTGGCCCCCCAGATTCTGTGCAACTCCTATATACAGTGTCATAATATTCTAAATGTTTACCTTGCTCTTGTTACTTTCATTTAAATTGGCATCCCACGGTTCTTTAGGCCCAAATAGATAGAAATGTATTAATATTAACATAGGGGTTCGTATCTTATTTGCAATTACTTGAGTCGAATCTTTATATTTATTTTCCTTCAAATTTTGAGGTTCCATTTAAAGTAATTGTGTATCTAACTTTATTATACTAATACAATGTTTTGTTTTTGATATCTTAATCTTCTTGAGTATTTAATTCCTAAATATCTGTATTAAAATAATACTGAATTTGAATTTTAATCATTGGTTTTCAGTTTGTTTGATTAACTTGTTTATAAGTCCTAACTGCCATTTATAATTGCATTGCACGAGTGTGTTTATTACTTACCTATGACACGTGCTAAAAGAATGTTTCTTTTAGAAAAGAAAAAAACTACCGCTAAAATGACTGCTGCTTGTGCTTGGGCATCATATTTTCCGTAAGGATCATTGAGCATTAAAAAGAAATGAGTGATAATTATGAGCTCCTGATTATTTGTAAATATGTGTTCTTATCCAGTATATACAAGGCATTTCTCCGCAACATAGCTAGTATAATGGATAGATAACATACAAAAGTAAATAAATAAACATTGGAAAATGATGTAGATGGTAAACATACCTATCCACCATATTCAAGCATTTATCATAGCCTGTAAAGAAATAATCAATCATTTGAGAAGGCTAGTGCATTGTTCAAAAATTGAAATAAATATTTAAACAAAAAAGTGAAGACAACAAAAAAGAATGATATATACTAACTTGAGTCCTTATCTGTCTAAGCTCCTGATCCCCTGGATCTGGATGTCAGTAGCCACTTTTTGCTGATAATAACTACTAAGTGTTAAATGCAAAAGATGATGGTAACATTAAACGAGTCCAAGATAAGGCTTGATAGGCTGAACTACAGAACAGTCACATTCCTGGATCCACAAACCCAGGCCAAAAAAATTTGTAAGTCAATTACCTTTAACATCTCTAAATGAAGTAGTGCGCCGTCATGTACCTTTGGAGTTACTGAAATTTGTCTCTGTGGTTATCTCCACAGGAGCTCTACCTTTGAAATTCAAGTTATTATCTTTGCCTGATCGGGATCATAATTCCCCAATGCCTCTCTGAAGTTAGCCAAGCCTTCCTTTTTTTCATTGAACAAAGAGAAAATGTAAACATTTAACTCGTCACCTAGACTTTGTCGGGGTTGGAGTCTCATTGGTGACCCGGCAAATCAAAGTACTGTTATAGGTCAGTTTGGTACCAAGATTTGCATCCAGACTCCACCGCTAAGTCTTTGAAATGCGGCTAGTCTCAGGGATCACAACTTCAAGTGCGCTAAAATTTAGAGGCATTAGTGCAAACTACTGCAAAGTGAATAGCATCAATCTGGGTACCAAAGATGTTTGTATAAAATATCATCTGCCACCAATTTCTGTTACGATTAAATTGAGAAAAATGCACAAAATCAAAATTATAACACCAGTATACTACTTTAAAGCTTTGCACGTCATACCTAATCGATTTTCTCTCTATTAACACAATACAAAATACACATCCAAACAACTTCAAGAAATATGGATTACAATGACCTTCAAGCACAAAAGGCCATCCTCTGATCCATAAATACCCAGGGCTAAAAAATCGTATACATTTTTAGATAGATTGTAATAAAATCAGAAGAATTGAAGCATACACACATAAAGTTGCTTAATTTGTGGAGGGAATTGTTTGTATGCACCCAAAGATTGGGAGCTAACCTGGCACAAGCAAGCCATGATTCAATCCAGTCCTCTAATATTATTTATCAGTCCTCCGTTATCGAGCTTTCCAAAGGCGTAATTACCTTCTTCCTCCAATGGAGAAAGCCGGAGGCAACAAAGCAAAATATTGAAGGGTTTATCAGAGGGGTAAATTAGTAATTCTAGCTCAATAAATTTGCTTAATTACTATTTTTGCAAACACTTACAAATAAAAACAACATTCAGTCTTGTCATCTGACATGTATGAGTCTGTGAAGTATGATCACTTTTTCGTCAAACTTTATTCGTTTCTACAATTTTCAAACTCGAGTTTTATTATCTGTTTTGTTTTCATTGATCTTATTATGGATAAACAAAAATCACACATACACGAGATGGAGGAGACATTTGCTGCAATACAAATTGAAGATGAGGAGTATGGGGTTCTAAGTTATGAGAATGACAATAAAGATCTTAGTGAGATTGACATGCGATGGTGCCTAATAGGACGGTTTATTACTGATTCGCATATAGATTTTCAGGCCATGCAACATAAATTGGCTTCTCTTTGGAGGTCATGGAGAGGTCTCTATATTAAACAACTAGATAGCAATAGGTTTATCTTCCAATTTTATCATGAAATTGATATCAAGAGAGTCATTAAATGTAGCCCATGGACCTTTGGATGTTTTCATTTGGTGTTGGAACGCCTCAAAGATGGAGATAATCCTAGAACTATTGAGATTACCAGGATAGATTTGTGGGTGCAACTACATGGAATGAATACTGGTTTCATGTCTCAGTGTGTAGCAACGAACATCGGAAATTATATTGGCACATATGTGGAGGGGGATCCAAATAACTTTGTTGGAGTATGGAGAGAATATTTACGTATAAGGGTGTCGATACCTCTGAATATTCCTATTAAAAGGAGAATGAAGCTTAAGAAGTCTGAAAAAGAATGATGTTAGGTTAATTTCCAAGATGAAGAAATTCCTACATTTTGTTTTATATGTGGTTTAATTGGTCATGGTGAGCGTTTCTGTGATAGGATCTTTGATTCTCCAGTTGAAAGTATTGAGAAGCCTTATGGCACTTGGTTGCGTGCAGAACCAAAACGAAGGTCTTACATTATGGGTTCGAAGTGGTTACGTAACGGAGGAAATTCTCAGGGATGTTTTTCCGACGATGGAGGAAAGTCGGAAGGAGATAAGGTTAATCCCGTTAATGGTGCTCAAGGAACACAGAATAACGTTAATCTAGGAGCTAATTTGCTCGTAGTTAATAAAGGAGATTTGGCAGGAAATATTGGCGTAAAGATAGAGGGAATCAATCAAAATGGGCCACATTAGATAGATATCCAAAATTCAAAATTTCTTTTGAAGGCAAATGAGTTTGGACCAGACTCAGCTGACTTAATTATAGTGGACTCTAAAAGACGCAGGGTGGGCTTGGACTTAGAGAATTATACGAACATAACCCATGAATAAGACATGGAGATGGAGACACAGCATAACAGCACAACAGAATCAAAAAATCGAACTAATGGCGGGTGCTGGTGTGTAGTCTCGTTAATCATTATGAATACTTTAGAATGGAACTGCCAAGGCATGGGTTCACCTGGAAAAGTTCAGTTCCTTTAAGATGTAACTCGTTCGGAGAGACCTACATTTGTTTTTCTTAGCGAGACCATTAGTAGTTATTTGAAGATGGAGTGTTTGTGCAGTAAGTTAGGTTATGATGGTTTTATTGTTGTAGAGCCTATGGGTAAGAGTGGAGGGGTAGCGTTGTTTTGGAATAATTTAGGAGATGTCAAGTTGATGAGCATGTCTCGATTTCATATTGATGTTTCGGTTGTTGCGAATAATGATAAGTGCTGGCGTTTAACGGGTCTATATGGTGAACAAGCTAGATAAGAAAAACACAAAACGTGGGAGCTTCTCAGGAATCTGGCTCGTGATCCTAACCTTCCTTGGTGTATAATGAGGGATCTTAATAATATTACTTCTCAACAGGGTAAGAAGGGAGACACTCCGTATCCTAACAACCTAATCAGTGGCTTTAAATGATTGTTTGCATGACACAGGCCTATGCGACATGGACATTTTGGGTCACCAGTGTACTTGGGAAAGGGGAAGGAACACAAATTATTGGATTGAAATAAGATTAGACAGAGTTCTAGCCAATGCAAAATGGCTAGAGCTATTTTTAACGGTGAAAGTCTATAACCTTGAGGGGTCGCCATCTGATCATAGTCCCTTGTTATTAGTTCCAGAATCGCAGCATAAATGGGTTAAAAAACACAAATTTCGTTTCGAGAATGCGTGGCTCCTAGAACCTGCATGTTTTCAAATTGTCAAGGACTATTGGGAAGACCATGTTACTCATAATGTTATGCATAAACTGAGTAATTGTGCTGAAAGTCTACAAGTATGGGGTTGTGAAATTACAGGGTGTTTTCAGAAGCGCATCAAGGATTGTAAAGGCGAACTTAAAGTTTTGAGAAATAAGAGAGATACTCAGTATGTAGAAGAGTATGAGGCTACAAAGAAGTAGTTATTCTTAGTGATGGATCAAAAAGAGGTTTTCTGGAGACAAAAATCGAAACAATTGTGGTTGCAGGCGGGGGGAAAATACCAAGTACTTTCATGCATCTTGTAACAGGAGGAGGTGAACAAATCATATCCAGAGGTTAAAGAACGATAATGGAGAATGGATTAGTTGGGATGGAGGGTTGCAAGAATTAATTAAAGAATACTATCAACAACTATTGACGGAAGGTCTGAATCAATGAGATGATGTGGTGAATTGTGTACCGACCAACATCACAGCAGTGCATAATACTATCCTTCTAGAACCAGTGAATGGAATTGAATTCGAGCAAGCTATTTTCAGCATGCACCCTGACAAAGCACCGGGGCCTGATGGCATGACCCCGACCTTTTTTCAAAAACACTGGCCAGTGGTAAGGAATGAAGTGGTTCAATTAGTTCGTGATTTCTTTTTAACTGGTGAAATAGTGGAGAAAATGAACGCAACCAACATTGTTCTTATTCCTAAAAAGAAGAACCCAACCTTGTTGACAGAGTTGAGGCCCATTACATTGTGTAACGTGGTGATGAAAATTATCACGAAGGTTTTTGCCAATCGATTAAAGAAAGTGTTGAAGGTGGTAATCTCAGATTCCCAAAGTGCATTCTTGTCAGGTCGTTTTATCTCTAATAATATAATGGTCATCATGCATTATTTGAAATGTAAAAATATTGGAAAAGATGGTTTTATGGCCTTGAAGTTGGATATATTTAAAGCTAATGACCGTATTAAGTGGAAATTCTTACAAGCAATCATGTTAAAATGGAATTTAGTAGTTGGTGGACGTATTTGATTATGCAATGTGTATCTTCAGTGCAATACACCATCAATCATGGTGTTTACGAGATAGGTCCTATTGAACCTAGTCGAGGGTTGAGACAAGGAGATCCGTTGTCTCATTATCTCTTTATCATTTGTGTCGAAGGGCTATCATCATTGATCAGGTACTATGAAAGGAAGAACTGGTTACAAGGTGTAAAAATCTGCAGGAGAGCGCCTATGATTAGCCATATGTTATTCGCAGACAATAGCTACTTATTTTGCAAGGCTGAGGTGTTAGGGATTCAAGTAATAAAACGCAACCGAAAATAAATATTTTGAATCCCTACCATAGGATCTATGTATAATGACTGGATAATTATGGAGAATATGATCATGTACCTTAAATAAAGCTTTCCTTCTGACTGTAACGGAAGTCCTGATCTTGATGAACCATAGCAGCCCTCCTTGTGAAGATCTTCTCTCCAAGATATCCACACGAATGTCCGATCGTCCAACGATCACCTGAGCCGGTATTAGCCGATTTGGTTGCCTCTTCCTCTCTCTCTTTCTCTCTAGTCTCTCTAAGATGTAGAGCTGTTAGGGTTTTTTTTTATTTTTTTTCTCAAAAACGTGATGTGACTAGTAAACCTAAAAATATACATCTTGATGTATATATAGGGGATAAAGGATTAAGGCCTAACCCTAAACCTAACGGGCTCCTGAAAAATGACCCATTTTGATTTCGGGTTTATATTACTATTAAATTCGAATTTTAATATATATACAATTAATCAAGTCTCACTTAATTAATTTAATAATTAAATTCGAATTCATAATAATAAAATACTTAAATTCATAATTTAAATAACACTTTGTTTTAAACGTTCTTTGTGTGTAACCCTTTAGGTTATTATTATGTTGGCAGTGATTTTATTTTTTAATAATAAAATTAGAAACAATGAGTGACATCTAGAAATACATCATTGCTCCCCAAGTAATAATAATAATTGGTGATTCAATTAAACCTTTCGTGAATAATGTACAATGTAATATAATCCATTTAGCCTTATATTATAGATCAAACTCGAGAAATGCATTGTTTCATCCTCTGTTAACGTTTAATCCTTGTTTCCTTGATCAATGAGTAAACCATTAAACAAATCAATATTTAAGCACGACTATGCATTTTATAGTTTTACTCAATGAAGAGGCCAATAATATCACTTCTTTAGTATAGGAGGGCTAAATCCCATCTAGATCATTCATATTTCTCATACGATTCATAATATATCCAATGTCTACTTCTATTATTACCCGGTCAATGATAACTTTCAATAGTATCAAAGTATATTAATTCTCGTATAGAAATATAATGATTTCAGGTCTAAAGACCAATACATCATTATCACTGTGAGATTAACTTATGACACTATAAACACGTAGTATCTCACAACGGGTCAATCCAGCACCATGTATCTAATACATGTTCGTGTGTTTTAACTTTAGTATCACCATACCTATGATCAATGAGATGTGATCATCAGTCGGCAAACACACTAGTCTCAACGTATTTATTATCGTCCCTTAACAATAATACTTGACTAGAGACCTTTAGAAATATCAATACTATTCTCATAATCTCATTTCTAAGTCACGTACTTAGAGATATAGATTTACATATCATATTCCAAATCATTTATTAATCTAACATTTTATCGTTGAAAATAAAGATATAATAAAATACTAAAGAATAATCCATAGAATCATAATTAATAATCCAAATATCTCATAACATAAACATAATAGTGTTGTCTCTAGGGCACACACATTAACATGAGGTTCTCCAGGTATCTAAAGTTATGGAGTTACTAGCTAGTTATGAGCATGCCTCGGGTCAGAGAATCAACAAGAATAAATCCTCTGTTTTCTTCAGTGCCAACGTCATTGACTATAACAGGGACTTGATTTTCCAGGAGATGCAAGTTCATCAAGCAGATGAGTTCACCAAGTACTTGGGTCTGCCAAATATTTTGGGGAGAAATAAATTTGTGATTCTGGGGTACCTAAAGGAGAAAGTGAAGGCCAGCATTAAGAGTTGGAACGAGAAAAATATCTCCAAACCTTCAAAAGAGCTGTTAATCAAAACGGTGGCACAATCATTGCCAACTTTTGCAATGAATGTTTTCTTGCTTCCTCTTGAGCTGATCAGAGAAGTAAAACGGGAATTGTCGAAGTTTTTTTTGGAGCTCCTCTAACAAGAACAAATCTCGTATAAGCTGGATGTCTTGGGATAATATGTCCAAACACAAACATGTAGGATGCTTGGGCTTTAAAAATTTACGTGACTTTAATATGACTATGCTAGGCAAACAATGTTGGAGATTGATCACAATCCCAAATAGTCTGGTTGCTCGTGTTTACAATGCCAAATACTATGCACATGAAAATTTAATGAATGCAAAGCTGGGGGGGTCCAAGTTTTATTTGGAAAATCATCCTCGAGGCAAAACATATAATTTTTGTTGGTTCTTGTTGGCGAGTAGGCATGGGGAAAAATATCAAAATTATGAATCAGCCTTCGCTCAGGGACTTGGATAATCCCTACATTACTACTGAATCTCTGTCAATTGAGAACGAAAGCGTGGATTCGCTATTGCAAACGAACACTAAAGAATGAGACCTGGAGGTTATAAGGGATATCTTTAATGACAGAGATCAATATCACATCATCAACACCAGAATTGAGCAAGATTTAGAATGGGACACTCTCTATTGGAAGCTAGAGCAGTCTGACAACTATTATGTTAGAAGTGCATACAAGCTTCTACAGTCTCAGAAAGGAGAATAGAATGATAATGCCAATACTAAATTCTGGAAAACTATTTGGAGTATCAAAGCCCCTCCAAAGGTGCTCAGTTTAATCTAGAGAGCTGCAACCGCTTGCCTTCCGACTAAATCTCAATTTAGACTGAAACATGTCTAAATTGATAGCTCTTTCCCAGTTTGTGATAATGGAGTGGAATCAATTTATCATGCTTTAGTCTAGTGTGAAGTGGCAGCTGGTTGTTGGAAGATTCTCAGTCCAAAGATTGACACACAAACGAGCATGGACTTTACTCATTGGATGGAGAGTTATGTGCATAGTCAGTCGAGTACAAAGAAAGCTAAGATTATCATATTGTGTTGGTCAATATGGCGTGCTAGAAATGATCTTGTATGGAATAAGAAGAGATGGATACCAGTGAGAATTGTTGCTAAAACTTGGGAGTTTCTTTCAAAGTGGAAAGAGGCCCATAATCGGAATTTCAAGGTACCAATCCACACTACGCCATAAGTGGGCTATTATAATGCCTAAATGGTGTTACAATAGACCCTAAAAGCGTTACATTAGGTCTATTGTAACACCAAGGGGTGTTACGTATACGAGCATTACAATAGACACCCTAATGTAATACTTCACTGATCTATTGTAACAGAGAAGAAAACATTACAACAGGCAACCACTGTAACACTAAAAGAACCAAATGTAACGCAAAATGAGTGATACATTAGCTTGATCAGGATTGCATAAGTGGGACCCACTAGGGGTGCCACCTAGCCCCACACCTGTTGGGGCTACGTGTGCCCCACGTGGGTCCCTGGTGGGCCCCACTTATGGGTCCCACATTGCCTATTATAACCGCCTATTTTATCTATTATAACACTAGTTTTTTTAATTAGGCAACACTGGAATATGTGTATTATAAGTTTGTAACAGTCTTTTTATCTATTGTAACATTAGTGACATATGTAATTTAACATTATATGTATACAAATATTATACTAGAACAAGCAAATGTAACAGTTATTTTTAACACCTTTGAAATATATGGTTTGCTTTGAGAAGAATTCATAATCAACAAAACATCAAAGTTGCATACATAAGAGTCTTAGCTCTTCAAACCAAACAACTAGATAACATTAAATTCTCCAAATCATCCCCAACGTCGACGACAACTAAAGTACTACAATTAGTCTCATCCCAATGCCAACGACGACGACAAAAACTACTACATAATCAATTTTACGAGAAATTTGTATCAACTGATTGAAATGAAAAGCTATGAGAACACTTGATCACACAGAATCTCCAGCTTACCAAATTAAGCATGTTATCTAGTTGGGAGAATGAAGTACTCATGCACTACACTAGAACATAATCCTTGAGCATTTATCCCAACAGCTGCAACATACAAATCTAGCTTTCCTACTGAAATACCAATTCCCTGAACTCCAAGTTCACCAAGACCCGGTAATCTGCTTCCATCAATTACCAAGATCATATCAACATATATATACTATCATAATTTTAAAAGAGACTTGTTAGTTATATTGACAAATAAGTAATGTCAAAATAAAATAACTAGAAAACTTAAAACTTATACATCATATTAATTATATAAAAAGAGGCACATGTATATTAGTTGCATTTCTAAAAGGAAAAGAAAACTGGAAGCAGAATTTTTTTATTAAATTATAATACAAGTTCCAACAGATTTAAAGATGTGGATTAAAAATGCAAAGAATAACCTGATCAGCATGCCAATTATAAACCATTTACATCATTTCTCCACGATCCGCAACGCTAAAGTACATCCCCTGGGTCTTTTAAACAAACCGTTATAGTTCTGGAAAACAAGGCCAACTGTCAGAGTGTAAACTATAGGTGCATATTCTTCAATATTGGCAATCAACACCTACTAGAATAATGGGACATCGACACGGTTCAATAGAATATTAAAAAGACTAAACTACTTTTGATAATGAAATTCTTTCTTAAAATGAAGCTAGTTACGATTCAATAAAGATAGCAACCATATGAAATGACAGATATCATTTGCTTTCCTTTCTGGTGTGTATTATGATATTTTGGTCTGTCTCTATAGTTCAAAGATACAATAATGCAAACATACAAAAATACCCTTTAGACTTACTTATAAGTGACAAGTTCAGTGGTAACACTGTTAGAGGTAGACATTACATTCCTCCCAACTACTTCAAAAGCATCACAGACCTTGTCTGTTCACATAAAGACTTGTTAGATTAATTTGAATGTACGAATGGGTGCTAGTCAAATAAAGTTAAATATGTCACATGTGGAAACAGACGAACAAATTTAAAATTTTAGATTTACGAGGAGACCAGACATTAACAAAAAAAACTTCAAAAGATCAAGTGTTGCATAAGGTTACAGACACTAATCAACCTAGAATTCAATGATACAAGATGAAATTGAAAGTACAAGGTAGTACAATTTAATATCCATCATTCTCAATCCCTTATAATGATTTTTGGCAAGCCCGGTTCCCCAACGTTAACATAGACCCAAGAATGCGCAACATAGGCACACTGACATGGGAAACACACTTCAGGGACTAATACCATCCCTAAAGAGATGTGTACCTGAGCAATTTAAAAAATTGCAACTATAAAGAGTCTACTAAGCCCAAGGATCCATCTGTCTTTGTCAAAGAATTAAAAACTACACCTTGCTGATCAACTGTTGCAGCATCAAGCCAATCTCTAGAGCTTTCCCAAACTCAAATACACCTAGTGGAGATGCTCCACTTGCTTCTGCACTAGAATTTAATAGCCTGTTGTCATCTAGAAATAAGGGGAACAAGCACAATTGATATATTAGTGACGAGAAGAAGACATAGTGGCCTGAAAACTATGATACTCTTTATGATGTAACTGCCTAGAACAGGAAATCCTATATATGACAGGAATACTAAAATGGTTGCTGCTATAGAACAATAAATATGAATCATCTCTGAAGCTGCAACTACAACACTTATTTGTTTTGGGCTTATACTAGTAAAATGACGACGGATCACTGGTTCTGAGTTTTCTGACTGACGCTCAATAAGAAAAAAAAAACATAGATTCCTTTTTAAGTTTTGTTTTGTACTCATCATCATCATCAACCACATAATCATCCTACCAAATCAATCCATCGATAATACATTTTAGTTAATCATTAAACTCGATAAATATAACATCATACATCACTAACAAGACATATACAAATATACTTTATATGTTTGTATATTTAAACTCACCAAATCAATAATTTTAAAGATAGCATCTTGATATCTTGTTTTCACCTCCTCCGCAAGTGCCTAACAAATATAAAATCCAATCCGTTTCATTTCACCATACATATTTATAAATAAAATTAATTAATCACACGAAACATCAATACACAGAGATCACAATTCAACGAGAATCAACTTAAAATGGTGTCTAACTAATTTGGCAACTGAATCCGGTAATCGAGACACCTAATCAGTCAAAATACCTAATTAGTACCCTAATTACTCAAACATCCAACTCAAATACCCTAATTAGTCAAATACAAATTAATTACTAATCGAAGCAGAGAGAAGAAGATGCTAAGTAGTTCAAAACCATAAATATTATCTCTAAATCAAATAAAAAACTAAAATTGAGAAATCTAACCAGAATGAAGAAGAAGAGTTTGTAATCATTGTTGTAGTCAGTACAAGAGAGAGAGAGATGAAGAGAGAGAGAGAGAGAGAGAGAGAGAGAGAGAGAGAGAGTACATTCCAGAAATAAGTGAAGCCGAGAGAGGAGGCTGAGAGTGAGGGTTTGAGAAGGTTGAGATTGTGAGAGGTTTGCCTGAGAATGTGTTTTCATTTTGGGGGGGGGGGGATACCGCCCAAATATTTCACTTAGTAAATCGTGCATATTTTTTATATTTTTTTTAATTTTGGTTTTTCTTTTTAATTATTTAATTTTTATTGGTTAAATATGAAAATAAAAAAAGTATTTGAATTTGTGTATAAGAAATTCTAGATTTAAATCATATTATATGTTACATTGATCATTCACTAGTAAATCAGAATATAATTTAAACTAATATATGATAATATTTGTGACGCCCTCAATCTCAGGGTTAGGAAATGAGGACTCACACACCTCTATTCTAATAATTAAATATGCATAGACCCCGATTAACTACTAACAGGATCAGCAGGATAAAGTATGAGACAAGATTACAACTACCAATCACAGAATATAACTTACAAACCCAAAATTTTATTAAATAATCAATATCGATTCCGGCTGGGAACCGACAGATAACCCATTGTATTTTTAAACACCTCTTTCTAGGCGCGAGCTCACTCATAACCTGTACTACCTGCTCTGGCAACTGGAAGCCCTCAACACGGTAGGGACCACCAGGTACGCTCTTACGAGCAGTGCGCCTAAGCCTGGCCATCTTCTTGCTTAACTGCCATGGTTAGATTAAGACAAAACAAATGAGTATAAAACTCAGCAAGTAACTAAATAGCAGTTCTACAATATCAAATCTCAATATACTTTGAACAAACTAGGGCATTCTACTTTAGCTAATCTAGGTGGCAGATTTCCATATATATATATATATATATTTTTCTTTGGGATAAGGAAAAAGTATCCGAAGAATAGTTGGGCTTTCAAAAAACAAAGCTCGAAACAGGGCGAAAGCCGACATTCATCACAATTCATTATAGGATCAAAATAGATCTTTCGGTAGAGGAAAGCAACAGTATTTCAAGATATAGAATCATTCATATGATCAACAATTTCAGGAATCAGGGTTCTGAGCTTTAAGCTCCACATTAACATAATCAACTCTTTTCAAAGCAGTATAAACCATTTTCATTTCCAAAAATCAATTTACTAAATAAAAGTTTCAGTTCCCTTTTTAAATAATCATTTAGAACCCTTGATTGGATCACTTATCTTTCCATTTCATTATATACGGGTGATCAGCCCGTATCAACCTCCATTCCGGTCTTTAAGGTACCATTCGGCATAATTTCAGCCTTAAATTGGACTAGTCCCACTAGCCTCTTACCATGACTGGACTAGTCCCACTAGCCTCTTACGTCTCAATCCAATCCATTAGGAATTCATTCGGAAAACCTTGAGTTGGAAAAACAAATAGGTTTTCTAAAATCCATTTTATCATTACCAAGTATTTGAAATTATTCGGACTCTTTTAAGTCGAAACTCATTCTTAATTCAGATTTTAAAGAAACAAAGTTCAGGGAGTGAATCAAAGATACGCAAGGAACAATTCTCAAGAATTCTGTATCAAGGATAATAAGGTACTAAATTTGAAGAATCAGTAATAACTTAGGGATCATTAGGGCGATCAAGAGAAACAGGGTATCATTAACAGAGTTATCCAAGATAATTAAAGGTTCAATATGATTCATGGCATTATAGGAAACTGGAACAGAAAGGCAGATTATCAAAGGGTGAAATTAATAGGATTATCAATAACAGGTTATCAAGAACAAGGGTACTTCAAATCAATATCAGGGTTTCATAAAGCAAGGGTTTTATACTTTAACAGTTCAATACTCTACATGGTATGAACAACATTTCCTTTATAATCATTTACACAAGTAATCAGAGTTACTTGCCTGAAATTGCTTTCCTGAGGGTTGAACTACTGCCACCTAGTATACTTTCCCTTTCCTAGCCCGAATGCCCTCACGCTCCGAATCTACAATAAAAACCAAAAATCTTAATTAGATTCCCAACTCTCGTTCGCCGAACGATCTCTCTATACGATAACTCGATTATATCTTTGACTCGAGCATACGAATATAGCTTATACAAATAAGCACACAGCACATAGCACATAGCACAATCCTTTCTCGTAGTTTTTATATCCTTATATTCCTAGCAATCAAAGCGTACTCGCTTGACCTAGGCTATTTCTCAAATCACACTAACACGACTCTTTTACGAGTACTAGACCCATTTACAACCAAACATTTACGTGCATACCATCACTTATATCAATCGACTTAATTCCCTTTTCTTTTATTCCTTAATTCGAACCAAAACAATAATCCAATCAAGCAAAATCAAAGATTTTCACATATAACACTCAATCATTCTTTCAATTACCAAAATCAAGTTTTGACCTTTATTTCTTATGGCCTATTCGGCCTTAACACTTATCACAATCAAGAATCAAATATGCAAAAATAGATTTTGACATGCAAGGTTATATACCACATTTCTTTCTTGTTTTAATCCCCTATTAAATCATTTCATTCATTAAGTCACCAAACCATGCACTACTTAGTGATTTCAACTTAATCAATCCATCAAATCAACATGCATACACTTAATCACCAAGTTATCCCCTTTTTATCTTGTTTTCATTCGGCAAGAACATAATTTTCAACTCAAAGACTAATTACTAGCATGCACTCATTGATCTCCTTTAAAACTAACATGTAATTGCTTTTAAATCATACAAACTTAGTGTTTACCAAGATTATCTCACCAAATTCAATTTCCTTTCTTATTAACTCAAAAATTCGAACCTAAACTTAGCATGCAACAATAATTCATTCCTTATTAATCTAATCACCATCCATCATTACTTTAATCAAGTCTACTCACAACAAACCACTTTAAAGATTCAACCCATTCGGGTTTATCAAGAAAACACACATACAAAGATCAATCTTGACATGCAAAGTCCTATATCACATTTTCAACTTGTTTTAAGCCTTAACTTAGTCATTTAACTCATTTTCATCAAGATTTCCGAAGCACAAAGCCAAACATCACCTAATGACTCAACCTTAATCAAATTATTCAATACATGCATTCACTTAATCACAAATCAATCTCTTTTAAACCCATTTTCCATTCGGCAAACATTCAAAATTCACAATCCAAGAACCAAACATTGACATGCATCACTAACTCCTCTTTTAAATCAACATGCAACTCTATTTCCTACTAATTAAGCTTAGTTCATACCAAGATCAAGTCATAAAATTCAATTTCCCTTTTTATTAGCATAAAGCCGAAGCAAAAACTCACATGCAAATCATAAATTTTGATTTTCTAAGCAACAATCATATGCACACATTCATTTTACAATCAAGGAAATCATTTTACCAATCACATACTCAATTTTCAACAAAAGAAACAAAACCCTTTTTCAAGCTTTCAAGAAACCATAACATGCAACATTAAAATCCAACAATCACATCATGGAAAACCCACCGGCTCTCCTTTGGATCATGGCCGGTGGTGGTCGAACTTGAGAGAGTCCATGAAGGATCTCTTCTTGAGTTTATGACCTCCAAAACCTCTTAAAATCACTCTTATAGTTATGCTTCAAGAAATTGTTTTTCTTAAACAGAACCATAGTGATCACTTCAACAAAACCTTTATAATCACTTACATGCAAGTAGGAATTGAAGTATATACCAAGAATAACAACTAATGGAAGCAATATCTCGGTGTTTGAGTGTGTTTTAATGGTTGCATGCGAGTGAGAGAGGTGAGAGATGAGAGAGCCGAGGGGGAGTGAGAGAGAGAGAGTGTGTTCGGGAGAAAGAAAGAAAAAAGAGAGAAGAGAGAATGAGTGCTCGGGAAAGAAAGAAGAAAATGGGGAGGAAGGGGTTGATTTATACTCCACCAAAGCAAGGGCAAGATGGTAATTTAATAATTCCTTTTTGACTCACACATACTTTCTCTTTTTACTTAAATGCAACAAAATTCAAATATAAAATATATCTCTCTCGGGAAGTCGAGAATTATTGAAAATGATAATTTTAACACGTAGGTCTCGAAATTAGCTTTTTATCCATTAGTCATAATAAGAATTTGAGCGAACGGTTAATTTTATATAAAATTTCGCAAACTTGCTTTAATAAATACATTTTCCACATAAAATCAATTTAAAAATGCAAAGATCAACAATCAAATTCACTTATCATTTTTATAAAGTCTCTAAGGTCTTTACAAGGATAACAGAACAAATCCCATATTTTTATCTTACTCGGATGATTTTATAAAAATGCACGAAGGTTAAATAAACCCTTATTTAAATCAAATAATTCCTTTAAATCCATAAAATGTCACAGAGCACAGTCATGCACACAGGCTAGCAATCACACATATACGATCATATAACGACTCAGGTCTGATCATAGAATCTATCCCTCTTTAATCTTTATCATCTTTTACGCGTACCGGGTCACGTTCAGCCTGACGGCCCGACGCTCAGCGTTTCGATTACGCTTCTCATTATATTTGCCAATCAACACGTCTCTTAAGACGAAATACTTTATTCATTCACTTCACATATAATTCACATTTTATATTGTTTAATTCCATATTAGGACGGGTTCCGTTCTACCTGACGACCCGACACCACAGCTCGACTTCTAAGCTGACTCTTTAAATTGGAACATTTTTATATACGCTCCTTAACTCTAGTATACAGATAAGACAAATAATCACCGCTTAATCACATAATCTCATCACATAACACATACTTTACTTTCTTAATTACGACGCAAAATTCTCGGTCGTTACAATATTTATATTTTAATATTTTTAAAAATTAAAAAAAGTATCTAATGTAACACCAGTTGTTGGTGTTACATGTTGCGGAACACCGAAAATTCTCCGCAACACTAGCTTTATACCTATTGTAACACTGCAAGAGAGGTGTTACAATAGACCAAAAATCTTTTAGCTATGTGACGCTCCTTGTAACACTTGCATTACAGTAGCCCACTTATGGCGTAGTGCCAACATATGCTTATAGGGCATGGGGCTATATACTGGGCAAGACCTCGACAAGATGTTGTGAAGATCACAGTGGATGCAGCAATTTTTACTGAACAGGGTGCTAGATGAATTGGTATTATTGCTCGAGATCATGCATGTGGTATGCTGGGGGCTAGAATGTGATGCTTTAATTGCAGAAGTAATGAACCCTTCTATGGTGGAGGCTATTGCAGTCAAGGAGGCGTTGAGTTGGGTTAATGAGACAATATGGAACTCCATCATCATTGAATTAGACTGTCTTCTGGTAGTGCAGATGATTCGAAGCTTGGCACCTATGTGATCAAAGTTTGGAAAAATAATCGAAGACTGTAGGAGTATGATTAGTGAGTTAAACAACTTAGAGTTGTATTTTATTAAGCGATCTGCGAATATGCCAGCACATGAACTTCCTCAAGTGTCCCATATGTATCCTGATCGTGACTTTGACACGAGGTCTATTCTGGTTAAGGTCAAGAAGTGTATTTTGGATGATTTAGTCGAATATTGAATATGCATTTCGTAAAAAAAGATACTATTTTTAACTTTGAATGATATATTTACATAAATAATAACATTTTATTTCACATTGATTTTTGTAACATAATTATCTTGTTATCATGAGAAAAACTAGAACTATTTTCGCAAATTAATCACATTACACATTTACATATAAACTAGTGTATAACGCGTGTGATGCATGGTCATTTTTATCATTATATATTATAATTTATAATTTTTTCATGTTGTTGATTGGATTCAAAACTTATACCTCTTTAATAATAATTTTAAGACTATATCTAACGATTCTTATCAATTTGATCCAACGACTCTAAATTGAGTGACTAAGAACCAACAACCAAACTTTTAATGTTTCGTTTTTAATATAATAGTATAAATACAGTAGTACTCCCTCAGTCCCTTCCAATTGTTTACATTTCTGAGGAAGTGTCCGGCATGCATTTTAAGGTGAATAAAAAGTATAGTTATGTAACTTATTTTTACAATTTTCTTTTTCTGAATAAAAGTTGAATGTTTTAATTTTTAGTCAGAAAAACAAAATTGTAAAAAAAAATTACAGAACTATACTTTTTGTGCACCTTAAAATGCGTATCAGACACTCTCTACAAAACGTAAACAATTGAAAGGGACGGAGGGGGTAATAAATTTTATCCCCTGTGTTAAGAAAATATTGTTCATTTTGATTTTTCTCTGTCAATAATTTAAAATATTTATTATTATATTAAATATATAAAATATTTTTAAATAATAATATCCACAATCTTCATTAAAATATATTTATCACTTTCTTATATTAATAAAAAAAACTTTCAGGGTTCAGGTTAATTTTTGCACAATTCTTTTCAAAGAATTAGGTTAACAAGGACAACTCTAACTATAAGTTTATTTACGTGTAAAATAGTTGATAAGTGTTTTATCGTTCTAAAATATTAATGTTTAAATGAAGATCTTTCCAGAAATATATATTAATATTTTAATATTTTCCGTTATTTGAAAGCAAATTAGTCCGCTCAGGGGGCTCATTTTGGGGACATAATTTTGCCCAGATGAAGGCCTTTTCACGTCTTACAATAATAGATTAATACTTCCTCCGTGCCGCTGGATAGTTTACGTACACTGTTTACATGTATTTCGAGATTTCAATAAAATATAGTGTCACAATATTTTTTTTAAATAAAAGTTTAAACATGAAAAAAAAATTCAGAATTTTTTCTAAATAAATATATTATGGAAGCATAGTTTAAACGAATATTGAAAAGCGTGTCGAAAAGTAACGTAAACAATCCAATGAGAGGGAGGGACTAGTATTGTAACGCTTACCAATTTCTCTGCTCAAAAGACTTATTTAGAGATCCAAGGGACAAACACGCATATTTGGATCATAAATTAGGCGGCCTTCACGCGGTACATGCCGTGCGTGTGTAGTAGACCCACCGGGATCAATGGTCTCAAAAATTGTGTCCCCCAATGTATATATAGGCTACATTCTATTTAATACATATATTAAAAAATTTGAAACGAAACTAGTTAATCCAAAATATTATAAACCAAGTTTTTTGTATTTATTCGACTTTGTTTAACCAGTTTATTATTATTGGTTCACTGATTTCTTTCGTTATTTTGGTCTCCTTGGTGTACGTACATGTATACTTGCTTATTTTAGGTTATATAATTAATATATAATATTTTCAGGGTTTTCCAGTCTATGTTATCTCTCATTAAATATATTTTAAAAATATAATATAATATATTTGTTTAAATTTTATATTTTTTGTATAATTTTTACATATATAAGTATTTATTTTATTTTTTAACAAACTTAAACGCAACACTTGGTTACATTCCAAGTTCCCACTTTCAAACCTCTTAAAATTTATTTATTTTTTGAAAAAATTTGATTTCACGTAGGACCCCAATTTTTTTTCACATTGGATCTAGAAAAACTCCAGACCGGTCCTAATTTTTTATAATAAATTATAAAAATATATTTTTTAGAATTTTATTTTAATATTCTAACGAGTTTAGATTGTCAAATATAGTGGGAGCCAAGAAACCCATTAGAATGATGGGAAAGGATCGACGCATTACAAGCTTATTAACTTAATTACCTCAGAAATAGTAAAATAATTAAGCAGGGTTTTCTGTCACGTGCAATTCCTGAATTATAAATGTATTTCAGAATCTCTTGTTCGAGATCTGAGATCCGCCTTATATATACAGAAATATAATAGCAATTTCAACGATATCCTAACATATGCCTAATAAATATAATAAATAATAATGTTCAAGTAATTTAGGATATTAATTTGATATATCAATTTCAACAATTTGTCTTATTATTTTGCCTTATTATTAAAAAAATAGATTTGAAGTAAAATTGGAGAGGAGTAAAAATGAGAGGAGAGAGATGTATAAAAAAGAGGGAAACAAATTTTTTATTGGTAGAAATGAAATAGAGCATGTATTCTGGTGTACTTGAAAGATGTCTTAACATTTTAAGGCATATTTAGGACATTGTTGAAGCTCATATATTTACCATTTAAGATATATTTTGAGGCATCTCTTGGACTTGCGCTAAAGTAATATTTTACCATATACAAAATGCATAATCCTTTTATTTAGATTTATTCAGGCAAATGATATCTGTAGTGAAGTAATTAAAATGAGATGTATAATTTATAAATCGGTTCTTCTAATGTGTATATGGACATATGCTAAATGCAAAATTTCATAAATTTAACACATTTTTATTGGTAGAGTTTTTATATATGCGGGAGGTCAACTGTCATTAATAAATCTAAATTAATAAAAATGAAATAATTTCGTGAAAGTTTGTATTTAACATATTCATGAATACATATTAGAAAATTAGTTTATAAATATAAAGAGTTTGGAAAGAAATATGTGCTGATATTGATTGTCATCGTATGTTATCTACTGTACTGATAATCAAAAAATTATTTTATTGTAACTTAATCAGAAATCACCGTTCATGCATGCATGTTACTGAAATTCGATGGCTCGATAAATAATATTATATTCTAACTGTCAAGGCAAATGGGACAGTCTCTTATGTAAATGGGACAGTTCCTTTACAAATGAGACAATAAATGAGACAGTCTCAATTAACTGCAGAATGTAAATAACAGTAATGAAAATGCAGAATGCTGAAAATTTAATAAGTAAAAACACCAGAAGTTTTCACTTGGTTCGGCCCCTACACCTAATCTATGGCCTACATCCAAGTCTCTATGTCAACTAGCATAAATAATGTATTATATCCACTTAAAACAAATTACTTACAAACTTGGCCCACTTGAAAGAAGCATTTCCCTAGCACACAACTACCTAACACACAACTACTTGATCTTCCTCTTGTAATCAAACTCCCACAACTCGGGACAAGTCATATAATACACCTTTCAAATACAAGAATAAAATGTGAAAGATTACAACTCAAACTAGGCTTCTTGTTTAACTGGATATTCAAGAGATATAAAACAAGAATGGTGTTTCAGATTATAAAGATAGAACATGGAATCATTAGGTGTAATCTGAAAACATGAGATGTGTCTTCTTCTTTGATAGAATATTCAAGAGAATGGAATAATAAAAGTTTTTCAGAGAATAAAGATAGAACGTGGAATAAGCACTCTTATTGAATCTGAAAAACAAGATGTGTATTTATACACATAAATCTAACGGGTTTGATTTTTAAAACAAAGAAGTTATAAGACTAGATAATCTATTTGTTTGAAAATATTTGAATAAGTCTTTTTAAAACAACCCGTTAGTTGGTTGTAAAAGATAAACCTTAGAAAGGATAAGATTAGAATAGTTCAAATAGGTTTATCAAGATAGAGTTTATTTTGGAGATAGACTTGTTTACCCAGTCAAATAGAATTACACCAAACCCTATCACTTACAACAACTAAGTCCCATATTCTACGTTCTCTACGTACATCTTGAATTAGGTCATCATCAGAAATATGCAAATCAACATTCTCCTCCTTTTATGATGATGACAATAAGAACAATTGATCCCCCTATCAAAAACACTTTAAGCTCTGTTCAAGTTGTTAGTAACAAGAAAATAGCATATGCAGATTATATCTTTATGCAACAGATATAACAATAAGTATAGAGCCAAATGAAAAACAACTCTTTCTCCCCCTCAACATCATAAAAGGGATAAAAGAATTAATCAGACAAAGAGCACATACCAAGTTCTCGACGCATCAAACAAAATCTATCTTCAGCTAAGGGCTTAGTGAAGATATCTGCACGTTGTTTCTCAGTAGGTATATAAATAAGCTCAATATTACCTTTAGAAACATTATCTCAAAGAAATGGTGACGAACATCAATATGCTTAGTACGAGAATGCATGACAGGATTTTTAGAGATATTTATTGCATAGGTATTATCACAATAAATATGAATATTTGAGTAAAAAATACCAAAATCTTGCAATGTTTGTTGCACCCATAAAATTTGAGTACAACAATTTCCAGCTGCAATGTACTTTCCTTCAGCTGTAGAAAGAGCTACCGAAGTTTGCTTTTTGCTATGCCATGCAACTAAACAATCTCCTAAAAATTCACAAGCGTCGCTTGTGCTTTTCCTATCAACCTGTGACCCTGCATATCAGCATCTGAAAAACCGATTAAGTCAAAGGAAGAGGAGCTTGGATAAAACAATCCCAAGTCACTCGTACCTTTCAAATATTTAAAAATATGTAGAACGACATTCAAATGAGATTCTTTAGGTTGAGATTGAAAACGAGCACACAAGCATACACTATACATAATGTCAGGTCATGAGGCAGTTAAATATAACAATGAACCAATCATACCTCAAAATTTAGTGACATCTACAGGTGGACCTTGTTCATCCTTTGTAAGCTTAACTGAAGTACTCATCGGAGTTGATTTAGGTGTGACATGATCCAATGCAAATCTTTTCAGTAGATCCTTTATGTACTTGCCTTGGTGAATAAATATTCCTGCATTAGACTGATTAATTTGCAAACCTAGGAAGTATTGCAATTCACCCATCAAACTCATATCGAATTCCTTATGCATGCAATCAAAAAACCACTTACACAAAGATTCGTTAGAAGATCCAAATACTATATCATCAACATAAACTTGAACTAAAAGAAAATTATCACGTTTATGAAAAATAAAGAGAGTTGGATCGAGTGTACCACGAATGAAACCATTGTTCACAAGAATCTGATTGAGACGCTCGTACCAATAACGAGGGGACTGTCTCAATCCATAGACAGATTTCTTGAGCTTGTAAACATAGTTAGGGTACTTTTCATGAATAAAACTTGGAGGCTGATTCACGTAGACTTCTTCCTTGAGATAACCATTTTGAAAAGCGCTCTTGACGTCCATCTGGTAGAGCTTGAACTTCTTATGAGCTGCAAAAGCTATTAAGATTCGAATAGCTTCTAATCGAGCTACTGGAGCATATGTCTCGTCGTAATCGATTCCTTCCTGTTGGTTGTATCCCTGAGCAACCAAACGAGCTTTGTTGTGAATAATGTTGCCGTCTTCATCCTTCTTATTCTTGAAAACCCAACGAGTACCAATGATCTTGGCATCCTGAGGAGGTGGGACGAGTTCTCAAACATCACAACGCTCGAACTGATTAAGTTCTTCCTGCATAGCAACTGACCAATGTTCATCTGCAACTGCTTCTTGAGCGTTCTTTGGTTCGAACTCAGCAACAAAAGCACAGAAAGCACACAGATTGTGAAATCTGCTTTGAGTAGAAATCCCCTGATCTAAATCAGTGAGAAGATTATCTGGTGCATGATTCTTCACAGTCCTAGAAGACTTAGGAAGTTGAATATTACTCATCTCTTCCTCATTAGAATTGGCTTCCTGGAAATGAATAGGAGTTGTCTCATTCAAAAGAGACTGTCTCATTTCTGCTTAAGAAGATTTATCCAAAGGAGCCACAGATATCATATTAGAAACACTATCAGGAGTCTTTGGAGATCCAGAAGATTCATCTGAAGCTTGAGTAGATCCTGAAGAATTATCAGAAGACTGAGATGGACCTGGAAAGTCTTGACTGCTTGATTTGTCAGAATGAGACTGACTCTTTTCAGAATGAGACTGTCTCATTTGGGAATGAGACGGTAGATCCGCAGTGTCTTCATCAATCAAAGATATATTCCTTGAGGATTCATTGAAAGCAATATTGATGGATTCTTCTACTTTGTTCTTGACAGAATTATAAACACGATAAGCTTTGCTTGTTGTAGAATATCCCAAGAAAATTCCTTCCGTGGATTTTGCATCGAACTTGCCTCGATTATTCTGAGTATCTAAAATAAAACACTTGGAACCAAATACTAGAAAATAACTAATGTTAGGAGTCCTTTTCTTAAGCAATTCATACGGAGTTTTAAGAAAAATAGGACGAATAAGTACTCTATTTAAAACATAACAAGAAGTGTGTACTGCTTCAGCCCAAAATTTTCTTGGAAGCTTACTCTCATGCAGTAGAGTTCTGGCAGTTTCCTGTAATGCCCTATTCTTGCATTCCACTACTGCGTTCTGCTGAGGAGTACAAGGAGCTGAGAATTCATGAGTGATTCCTCTCGATTTGCAAAAGGTAATAAAATCCTTCTTGAATTCACCTCCATGGTCACTACGGATGGTCTTGAGCTTATATGAATACTTAGTCTCAAGGTTAGTAATAAGATCTTTAAACTCAACAAAAGTTTCATCCTTATTACGTAAATATAGTACCCAAGTAAAACGAGAATAATCATCAACTATGACAAAAACATAATTCTTACCACCAAGACATACATACCTTTCCGGACCAAAAAGATCTAGATGAAGAAGCTGCAAAGGATCAGTTGTCGAAACATGATTCTTGGTAATAAAAGATGTTTTTACCTGCTTTCCTAGCTGACATGCTGTGCAAGGTTCAATCTTTTTAAATTTCAGTTTGGGTAGACCTCGTACTAGATCATGAGAGGAGATCTTTCTAAGAAGATCCATGTGAACATGACCTAGACGTCGATGCCAAAGATTCTGTTGATCTTGAACAGTAGCAAGATAGATTTCCTTTTGCTGTTCATCAAAATCTAACATAAAAATATTTCCTTTTCTTTTGGAAATTAAAGCAAACTCGTTACTCTTAGTACCAATATAACATGCATCTTTATCGAATTTAACTTTATGACCAGCATCAGTAAGTTGGCTTACACTGATAAGATTGTATTTCAAACCATCAAATAAACGAACGTTAGAAATAGCAAACCTGTCATTACCAATGGTGCCTTTTCCAATAATTCTGACGGTGTTTGAATCTCCAAGAGTAACTAAGCCACCTTCCTTGGCAACTAGAGATAGAAACTTGGATTTATCACCTATCATGTGACGTGAACAACCACTGTCGATGATCCATTTATTTCGTGGAACATGGACCTTCAAGCAAACCTGCAAAAATTGCTTTATCTCTTAGGTACCCACTTAACCTTGGGTCCTGGTTGGTTAGCATCACAAATTTTATATAAATGTCTATCAGATTTCTTAATCCACATCTGAACAATATTAACAGATGTATTAGCAGATTTATATCTAGCTAACGTTTTATAAGATGAGTTAGAGGAGTGGCCCTTGATACCACATAATCTAGATTCAGATGTAGGGTGACCAGCTTTGCCACAATCTCGACATTTCTCATAAGGCATTTTATACTTCATAGGAGCTCGCTTGTAACCTCATTGAAATGCACGTTTCTTGATTGATTCACATCCTAAATCTCCTTTATCAAGAGAAGATTTTTATTCACCAAAAAGAGCATTCAAAGTTCCTTATCCATGAAAATATTTCGTTAAATCCTTTTCAAGTTGTACCACTTTCTGCTTTAATTCCGGAACCAGGGGATCAGGAACACTGTCTCTTTTGACAGTTTTCGGATCAACAGAGATTGACTCTTTCTTCAAAGCTTCAAGACAGGCATCTTTCATCTCAATCTCATTTTTGAGATATTGATTTTCTTCAGTAAGTTTTGAAACCCTTTCAAGCAAAGATTTGTTTTCAGCAACCAAGGCTTCCTCCTTCATGGGGTCATCCATTTCACTAAGAACTTCACTTAAGGCTTGTTTTAAATAAGCATTCATTTCTTTTAGCTTCTTAACCTGGACCTGAAAATTTAACATCGATGAAGATATATTTGAATTATAATTTATATTTTGTACCTCATCATTGTCACTGGAGTTGTCCTCGAGTCCTGCAAAGCAAAGTTGAGCAACTTCATCGTCTGAATCGATCTCCACGTCAGATTCATCATCACTCCAAGTAATTAATGCCTTCTTTTTGTTCTTCAGCTTGTAGCAGTCCTTTTTGAAATTCCCTTTCTTTCCACACTCAAAATAAGTATCCTTACCTTGATTTGTTTTATTCTCCTTGCTCGGATTAGATTTGAAGTCCTTCTTTGGAAACTGTGACTTCATAGGTCGTTTGGAGGCATTCCGTTTGGCAAGAAATTTATGAAACTTCTTTGTTAGAAGTACAATCTCTTCATCAAAATCATCAGGAGATTCGTCTGCATCTGCATTAAGTGCAAGAGTTTTCTTACGAGGAGCTTCATCTTCTTCATCATATCTGCGTAGCTGATTTTCGAATTCTTCCAATTCACTGAACAGTGTTAGAGTGTCCATAGTTGAAAGCAGTGTTGAATCCTGCAGAATGGTAAACTTTGGAGCAAATTTCTTTGGCATTGCTCTGAGGATTTTCCTATTGATCTCAGATTGAGGAATGATCCTTTCCAGAAGTGAGATAGAGTTCATCAATGTCAGGAATCTCCCTTAAGCAAGGGATCTCGCACACTTTCATCTCTTTCTAAGTTGAAACCTTCATAGTCACTCATGAGCATACTTAATTTTACTTCACGTACCTTAGACGTGCCTTCGTGGCTGACTTTGATCATATCCCAGATCTGTTTGGTAGTAGTACATGCTGATACTTTTCTTAATTATGTAGCTACCATGCCATTGAGAATTGAGTTCATAGCTTTAGCATTGGAGTTCATTGCATTCACTTCTTCAGGAGAGAGATCCTTGAGGGATTTTGGCTTCCCATCTTTCATAGGAGTTGTAAAACCATTTTCTACAGTATCCCATTCGAATGCATCACGTTGGAGAAAGATTTTCATCCGGAACTTCCAATCATTGTAGTTTTTAGCACCATGAAGCTGTGGTGGATAATTGTTTGAATACCTATCTTGTTGAGCCATGGATCGCTAGCAAAATAAACACTAAAAAAAGAATTAAATGCACCCGCTCTGATACCAATTGAAATTCGATGGCTCGATAGATAATATTATATTCTAACTGTCAAAACAAATGGGACAGTCTCTTATGCAAATGGGACAGTCCCTTTACAAATGAGACAATGAATGAGGCAGTCTCAATTAACTGCAGAATGTAAATAACAGTAATGAAAATGCAGAATGCTGAAAACTTAATAAGTAAAACATCAAAAGTTTTCACTTGGTTCGGCCCCTACACCTAGTCTATGGCCTACATTCAAGTCCCTATGCCAACTAGCATAGAGAATGTATTATATCCACTTAAAACAGAATACTTACAAACTTTTCTTGATTACAAACTTGGCCCACTTGAAAGAAACCTTTCCCTAGCACACAGCTACCTAGCACACAACTACTTGGCCTTCCTCTTGTAATCAAACTCCCACAACCCGGGACAAGTGATAATACACCTTTCAAATACAAGAATAAAATGTGAAAGATTACAACTCAAGCTAGACTTCTTGTTTAACTGGATATTCAAGAGATATAAAACAAGAATGGTGTTTCAGATTATAGAGATAGAACATGGAATCATTAGGTGTAATATGAAAACATGAGATGTGTCTTCTTGGTTGATAGAATATTCAAGAGAATGGAATAAGAAGAGTTTTTCAGAGAATAAAGATAGAACGTGGAATAAGCACTCTTATTGAATCTGAAAAACAAGATGTGTATTTATACACACAAATCTAACGGGTTTGATTTTCAAAACAAAGAAGAGATAAGATTGGATAATCTATTTGTTTGAAAATATTTGAATAAGTCTTTTTAAAACAACCCGTTAGTTGGTTGTAAAAGATAAACCTTAGAAATGATAAGATTAGAATAGTTCAAATAGATTTATCAAGATAGAGTTTATTTTAGAGATAAACTTGTTTACCCAGTCAAATAAAATTACACCAAACCCTATCACTTACAACAACTAAGTCCCATAATCTCCGTTCTCTACGTACATTTTGAATTAGGTTATCATCAGAAATATGCAAATCAACGGTTACCCCATAAGACAGTGCCGGTGCGATGCTCCTGACGGTGTGTGAACCTGCACTACTGCCATTATTGGTTTATTGTGTGTATACTCCCTCCATTCTTCCCCATTGACTAATATTATAATGGAAATTATTTATTAATATGATAATTATAAAAATTAAAAAGTTAAAAAATACTGTCATAAAATAAACTTGTTATACTACAAGATTCAATTTTAAAATTATAAAAATATTTAATTATTATTTGAGGTCAAACTGTTTTCAATTTAATTATTAAAAATTAAATTAGCACAAAATAAATGGGAAGGAGGGAGTATTATATATTGTGCATGGAGTCCCATAATTTTACCACGTGCATACAAAATATAATTAATATTACAATTAAATTAAAAGCATACCGGAAAATAATAAATGGTTATACTATCTCAATTGTACGTTTCACATTCTTTAATTCTTTGCAAATAATTTAAAATTAAATAATAAGTTTGACTTTTTTATATATACATATGAGTTTGACTTTACGTATAACAATTGCTGTGTGGATTAAGTAAATGGTACTGCATGCACAATAATTATAGAATAAGTAGGGTTTGCTTTAAAAATAAATATAAAATAAGCAGGGTTTTATGTCACATGCACCCTTTTCTTGCTAATCTGGGTGACATGGACCCTTTAATTGTACACGTGCGTATAAAAATAGAGAGAGTTTAAAAATCTCTCGTTCAATATTTTTTAAATCCGCCTTATATTTTTTGAAAGAATAATTATAAAAAGGTCCCAAATTGATTTCAAAATGAATTCTAATGTCAATTTGTTCAAATTAAAATTAATAAAAATAAAATTTTACATTCATATTAATTTTACCGATAAAAATATTTCAAAGATCAAGTCCCAAATTGTCACCTTAAATCAAATTTTGAAATCCAATTTGATACATTCCATCTTTCTCTTACTAAAATAGTTTTCACGTACAATTGCATAATTACTTGATCATTCCGATTTATTCCATTAAATGACAATATATGTGGTGAAGTAAATATTTTTTTTGCCAAATTTAAAGAATATATTTCATTAATAACTTGAAAGACACTCAATCGGGACAAACCCCCAACTGATTATGCAACGAGGTTGAAAAATAATTAGTAAAATTTAATAATTAGTTGTTTCGTAATTGCTTAACAAACAGAATACAAATATTTTAAAAATAAAAAATGAAGGTAACGATTTCCCGGAAAATCCAACATGCATCTCACCCCAAAACAATAGCTTCACAACTGACCCTCACATTAATTTCATTGATAGTGTAATGTTCAGAGGACTCAGTTGCCACAACTGAGCTTAGATTCCTGATGTTATAAACAAATATTTTTGTGAGAGGTGAGCACATATGATTTTCACCACCGTTCCACGCGCATCACAGCTATCTACTTGTTAGACATAAGATATAAACCCGTCGAAAGTGTTGTTGATATGAAATATCCAGATCTCCCCGTACACCGTCAAATTAATTTTCAACCCAACCATCACACCGCACAAACCGAGACACATCACATAAAGCAAGACAATCAAACACACAAATAATAACTTAAACAGAATCATACGGAAAAAACCCAAAATTCAAAAATCACGGTATAACACCAAATTATAATATGTTGTTAGACCAGAGATTTTAAATCAAAAATTTGAATTTTATTATAAAATTCAAGCTCTTATCTTACTAAATCTGAAAGCTAAAATGAAAATTTGTAATAGATTTTTTGAGTTTTGTGGAACAAATTTCGATTTTATTAAAAAAGGTAAATAAAAGGAGGAGATGGAGATGAATATGAAAATAGAAATGGTGAAAAAAAGGTAGGACGGCTCGGATTAGAAGAAGAAGGTAGGGCGGCTGAAAACAATGAAGGCAGGCAATCAAACACACAAATAATAACTTAAACAGAACCATACGGAAAAAACCCAAAATTCAAAAATCATGGTATAACACCAAATTTTAATATGTTGTTAGACCAGAGATTTTGAATCCAAAAATTAAATTTTATTATAAAATCCAAGCACTTATCTTAGTAAATCTAATAAGTAAAGTAAAGAATTGTAATAGATTTTTTTGAGTTTTGTGGAACAAATTTCGATTTTATTAAAAAAAATAAACAAAAGGAGTAGATGGAGATGAATTGAAAATAGAGATGGGTAGGAAGGGTGAAAAAAAAGGGACTAGGATTATAAGATGGCAGGGCGCTAACTCTCATGCCAGAGATGAAGTAAATATATTAAGAGAAGTACGATTTAAATTTAAATCCTTTTATTTTGAAGAAAGATGTGCCCGATATTAATGATACAATGTGTTATCTCATAATCAAAACTAAAGATCCTATTTAGATACAGTTTAAAAAAAAATTGGGAAAAATATGATGAGTAAATCGAAATTTCCAATTTCGAAAATAATTTTAAGAACACTAAGGTGAAAATCAAATATGTAATGCATAAACATCATTGTCATTAATTAACACAGAATGCTGATTTCTTTTCGTGAGTCCTGTAAAATAACTTTACTATTTCGTATTTAACTTTTGTGCAGTTAAAACGATCAAAATTTGATAAAATTTATTAATAATTAAATAAATGAAATTTAATATATATGGGGTTTTCTACTAAGACTAATATTTTATAGACGATGTAATTGTAACAATTTAAATGTTAAGGATTTTTTTTAAAAAAAATACATTTATCTGGAAGTACAGTTTCTCAAGCCCGTTCTCTCTGTGCATTTTGTTTATCTTTATATTTTTTCAAGATTTGCAGGCAAGTTATGTGGTTGCAAACTGCTACCTCCGTCCCCTTTATTTCTTTATAATTTTTTTTATATGTTTATGACACGTATTTTAAGACAATTATAAATTATAATTCTGTAAACTATTTTAAAAATTTTTCTTTTTTATATAAAAGTTTGAACATTATATTTTTATTTAAAAGAAAAAAAATTTATAAAAAATTATACAACTACATTTATTAAAAATATTACAGTACATACTGAGCCTCGAGGGGGACGGAGGAAGTATTCGTTAAATTGGAATAGCAACAAAATCTTGTATGCATTAAAAATGTTCGTTATGTGTTGTTGAAAATCTGTGATGAATGAAATCAAACTATAACCAGAGATCACAAAGAGATAATTACCTCTAGTACTTGAGCAATATATATAATCGCACTCAAATCCATATATCAATTTGAAAGCAAAAAACCTGAAGATTCTAGATGGAGATAAAATATACGGAGTATGTACTTATTAGCACATGCAAACAAGTTAATTAATAATCCTTTCTTATTTCACAGACAATCTTAACTCTCATATTTCATTATTAGGACGGTGTGATCTATAAGCATAAACACTATTCCGCCGCCCCCATGCCAAACCCGTGGTCTATACCAACATGGCCTATATATAAAGGCTCGGCTCATTAATTTGTGTACTATCCCTTCACAAATTACTGTATTGTAAAAATATGGCATCAAATGTTACAAGCACAAAGATTACTGATATCCATCCAGAGATCATATTCACCCATATCTTAACTCAAATCGATCACTCATCTCTAGCCTCACTTGCCCTAGTTTCCACAGAGTTGCATGAATTGTGCAGCCATGCAAGTGTCTGGACTAATATATGCAACTCCAAGTGGAAATCAACCAAATGTCTACTGCTGCAAAATGCAATCTCCTCCTTCCCTGGTGGTCACCGTTCATTTTTCTATGATTCGTATCCGATTCTTGAGATGGGCAATCAGTTCAAGTACTCTCGGTTCAATCGTCCTGATCGTACTCTAGTACTGCAGAGGCCAGAGCACCTGATATCAGCTGTGGACATACAGTTCAACAATAAAAATATTTACTCGAAAGTCAATGTCATAAACACTAGTACCGAATCTTTTGCTAGTTCAAGTTTCAAGGTCGAGGTGCTTGACCAAAAAGAATCCGTTAGGTTATCAATCAAGTGTGAAGATGATGAGGAGGACATTCATTTGTCTGATCTAAAAGAAAATATGACATTGAGTTGGATAATTATTGATCCAACTCAAAAACGGGCAGCCAACGTATCAAGTCAGCTGCCCGTCACAGTTAGGCGACATTGGATTGACGGTGACATAGAGGTAAAATATGCCATTGTAATGCCTCGTGATGGCGGTGCAGGCATGTCGGAGTTGGTGGAGATAAGAATAATAGTCATGCTAGAGTGGGACGAAGAAAAAACATACTTAAAGCTAAGGAAAGTATCTCTTCAAGTGCAGGACATGGAGTGTATTTGTTTGCTAGGCACAGAAAGTTTGAGTATATTGCAAAAAGCTATTGGGTATGGAACAAGAAAAAAAGCAAGGAGGGATGAGGTAATAGATAAATACAAGTCCTATGTGATTAAGAAAAGGGAAAGAAGAGAGGAAACACAAAAACGACAGCATAAAATAACAATATCCCCGCTATTTTTTGCTACATTTCTTGTCGCTTTGATAATATCGATGTTTTTTAAATTAGCTACATTATGGTGAAACCGGAGAGCCATTCACAAACATATGTGAGAATAAGGTTCGTAGAGGGTCCTGCCACCTGATCGATCTCTTTGATGTTTGTGTTAATTTGTATACCCCCAACTCAAATTTCATTTTACTTGTGAGTTATTTTTGTGCTGTTCAAGTTGGTTTGTTGCTTTAAATAAATAATTAAGCACAAAGTTTTTTCTATTTTTAGCTAAGAGTCTTGGGCATTTACATTATCCTTCTAGTTCACACCTATAACTCTATATAAACTATTACGCCACTAAAAATAACCAGTTCGTGCAATTTCTCACGATTCTTGCCATTGCTAAACAGGTAAATCTTACCGCTACCTGAGTTTCTTTACCACCTTGGTCAAAATGGTAGGAAATTACCGGAAGCAGATGACATTCATACATAATCCTTTTGTTCTATTGTAATTTCACCCACTGGTCAAGTGGGAAATGATATTTTCCTACTAATAATAGCTTGCTAAGAAAATATCTGTCAATGTCAACAAAAAGTTTGATGGGCACAGGCATGTAAGGAACCGATGTCCCTCTGGTCGACATGTTGGCTGGTGAAACCGTGCCTTGTGGCTAGGCGATCCTGGGTACACATTGATCCCTATGTTGTTTCCAGCAACATATTCCAGTCGTTTCAAAAACCGAAACATTAAAAGTGAAACCCGTAGTTAATGTTTCGATTGTTTGTAGGCCAAATTAGATCACGGGGCCGCCCTAACATATATATACCATCCAACTTCATATATATATTTACTAAAAGGGGTGAAAATTTTTTAGGACCTTTAAATGTAGGAGTCCTGGACGCAAGTTTTAATCCAGAGCTACCCATGTTTGACTGTGCTGACAAACACACGTGAATTCAAAGCTTATGAAGGCTCCAGGACTTAATGAAGAAACAAATATCGAGATCTTCAAGCCTTACCTTATTCTGATCGTTTAGAGGGCGATCACGGGGTGGGAGAAAAATAGCACCAAATTCTTTAGAGGCCGAGATAATTTTTTTAGTTCTTCAAAAAACTTTGGATTTACATATGTGCATACCTTGTTTCTTCCTAATTCTAGATCAAGTTGTAAGAGCCTGTTGTATTTTTATACTCACATATTAATATATTTACTGATAAGATTCGCGTTGACATTGTACATGAAGTTTCTTAGGATTGGATGAATGAATATTCCTTGAAAAAGTATACTGCACCTCGGTCACAAGCAAGTTTAAGTTACGTTAGTAACTACGGAATCGGCAAATCAAACGAGGCCTCAGTAATAACGATAAATTTTGATTAAGAAAAAACAAACTTAGGCGAGATACAAAGTATTGTGTCTTAGTAAATATTTACTCAAAAGATGAAAATACTGGTTTTGGTGGATCAACCATAAAGATATCAAGAACTTCATCAACTGTTGTATGCTTGTACTCTGGATAAAGCTTAACTACGTCC